>NC_134460.1:109685656-109990934 GCF_047948215.1 Lycorma delicatula | reverse complement strand
TCTATTCAATGAAGAATTTACGCAAGTCCGAAAAATTTTATACAAAAATTACCACAAAAATTGGTGTAAAATACACATCGGACGTAAAATTCTGAATTCATTTATTTAAGATCGTATCGTGAAATATTTATGCAGCAACTTACGGAAGCAGCCAAACCAAAACATCTTAATTATTATTGTAACTAGCTTTTTAATAAACTCTCTAATTAGACCCAATATTGAATCTTTTGATTGTCAAAGCATGATCATTCTTGGCATGTCAATTCAGTTTGAAAAAAAATCTGGTATAGGTATGCAGGCAGATTACTCTCATTACAATTGTTTGAGAAACCGATTCAAAATGAAAAAATCGATGTATGGTGTGTTGGCATCTCCATGATAACTGTACCGTAAGGCCAATATTCTTTAATATGACTGTCAATACAGAAATGTACCGGACAATTTTTGATGAATTCTACGCCCAGTTGACTGAAAGTGAGCTCAATTATTGCTTTTTTCAAATAACGGAACAATAAAGTCAAACGAATTCACAATTTTTACAGAAGAATAAGCCGTCAGCAAATGTTTGTGGTCTTCATGTTCGCTAGATTTGTCTACAAGTGATTTTTTGTGGCTATCTGAAGGCTAAAATTTCAAAATCAAATCTTTATATTTTGGGAGAATTAGAGAAGAATATTCAACGTATTATCGAAGCCACTGACTGTTAAAATTTTGAATTAGTGTCTCAAAATGACTGCTCGAGTAAAAAATGTTGGCATATTTAAAGATATAATGTAAAATTTTTAATAAAATAAATTGTGAATTTAGTTACTGTTTTTAAGAGAAGTTTCTCAAATCAGCTGATTTCGAAGTCGAGAGTACTAAGGTTCAAATCCTAGTAAAGGTAAACTTTTATACGAATTTGAATACTGGATACCGATATGTTCTTTGGTGGCTAGATTCCAATTAACCACACATCTCAGAAACGGTCGATCTGAGACTGTACTTCATTCATACATATCATCCTCATTCATTCTCTGAAGTAATATCTTACGGTGGTTCCGGAGGATAAACAGAGAAAGAAAAAGAAAAGTTTCTACATTATTTAAAAATTATTTTACCTTCTGAATTTATAATTAACTGTAACTTGGAATTAATTAATATTACAAAATAAAGTTTAATTTTGAAACAATGAAAAAAATATTATTATAACTACAGCTAATTCCTTTTAAACTTGAAGAATACCGGTGTTCTTTGGTGGTTGGGTTTAAATTAACCACACATCTTAGAAATAGTCGGACCTGAGAGAGTCTCAGGTCTACAAGACTACAATTCACTTATCGTACACATCAAACACTCATACGTATCATCCTCATTCATCCTCTGAAGTAATAATTGACGGTGATTCCTGGAGGCTAAACAGGAGGAGATTAGATTACATTTTCATGCCATTTCTCCCGCCACCATTCCATTCGGTCGCCCTAAAGCATAAGACTGAATGTCTGTGCCACAAACGGCTACTGAGCCTCGAATCAGTTTAGCGAACAGTGTCCTAACTAGCTCCTAGAGCTAATCTAATTGCGTGAGTGAACTAAGCATGGTGCCACACACTACTTGCTTCGTGTCCCACCGTTCACTTGTCATATATTCTAAACTGGGTAGGCGCACCCCGTCAACTACTAAAATATATATGACATTCAATAAATTAAATTAAACAGGAGGAAAAGAAAAGACTTGGTAATTCTGCTAGCGGAATTACATCACTGGCTTGCATATAATATTGCTGAAATCCGTCAAAAAATGTTTTTGCATCTTGTATAAATTAGCGTTTGACTTCGAGTTCGTTTTTTGCGTATTCAACATTGTGTAAATCTTTTTGGATATTTCGTCATCGCCGGTTTCATTTTCATCACAGCATTCTACTCGTATATTTTTGTAGATTTTCTAGAATTGTTTAAAATTTTGAACGTGCGTTGCAAAATATTATTATCATCATCTTCGGCATCAACTATATCAGCGACTTCTAAACTTCAATTGGCAAAGCAATTTCTGGTTGTGCTCGCCTATGAACTGAACTACCTGCTACAGATTAAGACGTGCACTGATATCTTTAGCCGTAGCGGAACAAGTCAACATATTTCCTTCTATGTCTTGTATAACGTAGCTTACTACTTTAACTCGGTAAATAGTTTAATTCGTTGTGCTTGATGGCAAAAACTCAATTTGAATGTTTACTCCTCTCTCCTTATAGCGTTTAAACAACGGTTAAACGATTTGCATCACTAATAAAGTTTGATTATTTCACGATTAAAATAAAGAAATATACGAATTAGTGGACCTTATAAGTGGGATTTTGGACCGTTTAACAGGCGTAATTTTACATGAATTATACCAATATGTTTCTGTTTTTACAAAACTGCCCCAATTAAACGGCTGCCCCGAATAACCCGTGGTCCTATTAACCTTAATTCATTGTATATGCATTGTTGTCGATACTTCTGTTTTTCCGACAGCTCTGTGACGGAATTAGTTTTTTTTAAGGTTCAATTTCGTTATCCTTCCGTCAGTTTTTATTAATTAATTTTTATGACATTTATTTTATTATTAACAACAATAGTAATAGACATTAAAATTATTAATTTAAATATACAGATTATTGAATTTATTAAAAAAAATTAATATTTTTTTAATTATATGACATTTTATATTTACATAATATTTATTATAAGTGACATTTATAAAAAGTACAGTATGGTATGAAAGTGATTTTAATATTCTTAAAAAAAACAAAAAAACTATTGACTTATTGTATAGGCCAAAAGGCGACAATGTCTTTCAGATTGGAATAAAACCGATTCCGACTACTTACTTTTACTTTATGGCGTCAAGGAAATTCGCGTAAATAGCTGCATAATAAATTTCTTGCTGTGTTAGGTTTTCGACGAAGATTATTTTTCATAACAATATTATTATTTATATAAATATCATAAAAATTCAACGGTAAACACTGGCGGAAGAATAACGGAAAGCAACCAGTTTTTTACTTCCTTGTACGAAATAAAGGAAGTACCTCGTATAAACCAAAAATGATTAGCCGTAAAATTTCGAAATTTTGGATATAGAACTGCTGTAACGTCTAGCTGTGCATCTCCCTTTTTGATTGCAATCGACTGGACGAAAAGTGTCCAAAAAAAACTCGAAATAAAAAAATTGGATTTTTGACTTTTTCTTAACCGCAGTAATAAGCTCTCCCTCATTGAGAGATTTCAGTGATATATCATAAGTGGTAATTATTTTCATTGGTTCCAGAGTTATAGCCAAATAAAATTTTAATTAATGAAATATTTAGATCTTATAAAAAGGCACATCGGTTCGAATCATACTACATTTCCTTTTTTTAACTTCTATTTTTTTAATTTAAATATATTAATTTATTAATAATTAATTATTAACCTCTGATTGTAAAAAATGTTTTACAATAAATAATAATTTAATAATAACAATAAAAAATAATATGAAAAAATATTAGAAGTTTTTTTTTTTTTTTTTTTGTCTTCAGTCATTTGACTGGTTTGATGCAGCTCTCCAAGATTCCCTATCTAGTGCTAGTCGTTTCATTTCAGTATACCCTCTACATCCTACATCCCCAACAATTTGTTTTACATACTCCAAACGTGGCCTGCCTACACAATTTTTCCCTTCTACCTGTCCTTCCAATATTAAAGCGACTATTCCAGGATGCCTTAGTATGTGGCCTATAAGTCTGTCTCTTCTTTTAACTATATTTTTCCAAATGCTTCTTTCTTCATCTATTTGCCGCAATACCTCTTCATTTGTCACTTTATCCACCCATCTGATTTTTAACATTCTCCTATAGCACCACATTTCAAAAGCTTCTAATCTTTTCTTCTCAGATACTCCGATTGTCCAAGTTTCACTTCCATATAAAGCGACACTCCAAACAAACACTTTCAAAAATCTTTTCCTGACATTTAAATTAATTTTTGATGTAAACAAATTATATTTCTTACTGAAGGCTCGTTTAGCTTGTGCTATTCGGCATTTTATATCGCTCCTGCTTAGTCCATCTTTAGTAATTTTACTTCCCAAATAACAAAATTCTTCTAACTCCATAATCTTTTCTCCTCCTATTTTCACATTCAGCGGTCCATCTTTGTTATTTCTACTACATTTCATTACTTTTGTTTTGTTCTTGTTTATTTTCATGCGATAGTTCTTGCGTAGGACTTCATCTATGCCGTTCATTGTTTCTTCTAAATCCTTTTTACTCTCGGCTAGAATTACTATATCATCAGCAAATCGTAGCATCTTTATCTTTTCACCTTGTACTGTTACTCCGAATCTAAATTGTTCTTTAACATCATTAACTGCTAGTTCCATGTAAAGATTAAAAAGTAACGGAGATAGGGAACATCCTTGTCGGACTCCCTTTCTTAATAGGGCTTCTTTCTTATGTTCTTCAATTGTTATTGTTGCTGTTTGGTTCCTGTACATGTTAGCAATTGTTCTTCTATCTCTGTATTTGAACCCTAATTTTTTTAAAATACTGAACATTTTATTAGAAGTTATTAATGAAATAAAATTTTATACCGACTAAAGTAAAAAAAGTGTATATGTAATTTAATAGGCGTACAAGAAAGTCATGTGGTGTCCACATCAGATTTATTTTGGTCAGTAAAATTCGGTTTTTTCGGTTTTGGTGGTCAATAAAATTGTTGAGCACTCTTTAACAAAAAGTATGCGACTATCATCTAATTTTAATAAGGTAGGAACTCTTGTAAATAATTTCATTATTTCATGAAAAGTAAAGTTAGAAAACTATTTAAATTATGTTATAAACTTGAAATAAAATCACATTATTTAATAATTTTAATAAGTTTCAAAACGGAAAAAAATCATTTGGGTTCTCATTAGTTTAATAATTGTATAAAACGAACTAATAAAATAAATAAGTGCTTGTAATTAAAATGTAAATTAAGAATGTTGATTAACGAACCGATTAATTATTTTTGATGATGCTTTTAATTTTTGTAATTTTATAATTTTATTGAACGATTAATTAGTAAACAGTTCCAAAGTTGGAATATAATTTCAGTTCATCAGAGTGGGTTGAAGTACTTAACGTTAAATATGATTACTTAAATAATTCAATTATACATCTAATTAAACTCAAAAAATAAATTATTGGATGAAACTTATAGCATAAATAAATCCTTTCTAATTATCAAATGTGAATTAATTTTCAATGTGACCGAGGATGCAGTTGTATGTTTCTTTTTTCTTTTTCTTTCAGTAAGATTAATTATTTAAAAATCCACAAAAATTACGTCATGAAGAATAATTCAAGTGTATCAACGTAAATTAAATGAAATACGGTTTACTAATATGTAACTGATATTATTTAGAATATATTAATTTCATATTAATAAATTAATAAATCAAGGAGGCTTTTCAAAAGCGACAAAATTGTCTAAAAAAAAAAACAAAGTTTGAAATTGATTCTAAAATAAGGAACAAACTTATTCTAATATCTTTCATAGATTTTCAGAAAGATTTTGTGGACACAGAGACTTTTTTCAAACTTTGAGTGAATACGGGTTTTACCAAAAAACTTTGAACCTCTTTAAATTTATTCTCATAAACAAAATCAGTAAAGTAACTTAGTGAGAGAAATCAGCAAATATTTCCTAGTAACAACAGGGTTGAGACAAGGTGATGGACAATCTCCAATCCTATTCAACTTTGTTTTGGCTAAAATAACGAAAATCTTTCGCCAGATGAATGATGAGGGTGCAAAAACCTAAAACTCAAAATAAGATGCTCAGTCTTTGCTGATGATCTGACTCTTTTGGTTGAATCGAAGGAAGACAAAGTGCACAAATAGAAGAGTTAACAGGAAAAGCCCAAAAAGCAGGCTTACAGGTATTTTTTACCAAAATGGAAATCATGAGGTACATCAAATCATTCACGTAGAAGAGAATAGGGAGTAATTACGGAAAGATAAATGTTACCAATCATTTTAAATACCGAGGAGGAATTATAGACAGAATAGAAATAGATAACCCGTCAACTGAAAATAAAATATTAAAACTGGAGAAGCTTAGATTTATCACCAAAGACTTCTACAATAAGAAGAATCTCTACAAAGATCGTGAAATTAAGACATTATACAACTGTAGTAAGACCGGTAATCTTATATGGCACTGAGATATTACACCTAAACGACCTCGTAAAATTTCTCAAATCGAAAGAAACCTACTAATGAATATCCATCGTCCAAAAGTAACAGAAAAAGGATACAGACTGAAATTTAATAAGGCGATCTACCAAAATCAAGATGACCTAAAAACAGCGATGAGAAAAAAAGGGTTAAATTTCTTTGTACCAGATTCTAAGAATTTATGATCACAGAGTTATTAAGAGAGTTTTAAGATTTATGAGAGTTTTTTTTATTAAATAAACAACAAATAACAAATTAAATAAACAAATCTTTGATAATCTGTGGAACATGAAAAGCAATCAAATTATCTGAAGCAGATGGAAGAGGACTCCCAAAGGACAGACCTGAAAGAAGAGGACTGTTGCGATAGAATAATTTCTGAAGAAAAATTTACAATATAAAAGTTCTTTTGCAGAAAAAAGGACAAGAAGAAAATGGACGGATGAGCAAAAATGAAGCCATGCCTAAAAAAAGAGAAACGCAAGGCAGAAGTGAAAAAAAGCTAGAAAGATGTGATAATAGCGTTATCCTAAGTTGGCCTTTTCGCATAAAAAATTAATAATCGCTGGTTGTTACAAAAAGTATAGGCAATTCAAGAATTGTTTTGAATTATAACTTAAAATAACAAAACTTTATTTAATTTTAGTACGCAAAATAGCTCTTTCAAAAGTATTCTATCAAAACAAAATAAACTTAACATAAACAATTATGTTATCTTAAATTTTAATATAATTTTATATTGTACATAAGTAAGTACATATTGTAAGTATGACGAAATGTAATGAAACCTTTTAAAAAGTAAATATCCTAAAGATCATTCAATTTCAACATTTATGGAAATGACTTTTAAAAAAACCATTAGGGGATTTTTAATCAGTTCTTTTGTTATAATGATTATCTTTCATATTTTAAGCAATTTATGCTTAGAAGATTATTATAAAGAAGAATTACATAATTATAAAGCTTAACTAAACAGTATTGAGCGTACATGTTTCTGTGAAATTTGTGAGTACTTTTTCATTTTAAAACAATTTATTAAGCCTGTCTACGATAAGGAATACAAGAGCTGCCTTTATTTAATTAAAAATTAAATAACAATTAGAATTTATTAAAATATAATTAGAAATAATTTTTTTTTGTATGTAAATTTAAAGAGGACTTCGCACCGATACTTTGATTTTTTTTAATGTCATTCCAGTTCAGATAAAAATTTACTTATATTAACAATCCCAAATACAATATTGTGGATGTTAAGATCCCTATATTTTAAAGTGTTATGTTCTCAATCGACAGAAGTTGTTTTTGTAGCATATACATAAATTAGAGTTGGGAAAATTAAGTTTTGTAGTTTGCACCACAAAATCTTTTACTTCAATAGTGTTTTAAAATTTTCTCATACCGAATAATTCCTTTTACTCTCTTTAAATAATATAATTGAAACAAAAAAAAAGTTATAAATAGATTGCTCCCTTAACTCAATAACAATCTCATAAAAATTTAAAAAAACAATACGCGAAGTGTACTGAAATTATTAGTGCTGTTACCTACCTAGCTTAAAGTTGCTAGAACAGGAGCTAATATTTAAAAATTTTTGTTATTTAATGATGGAATTTCGTATTAAAATTTATTTTCACACCAAAAGAATATGCGCTTATGCTACTGGTAAAATTTCAGCGAAATTGAAATCTATAACTGCCACAATAGAGAAAGTTCATTAGCATTTTACAATTTACATTTAATATAAAACCCATTACACATGTATTTTCTACCTTATACCCGTGTGAATGGATATTCCACTGACTACTCGTCACCCAAATCGATTGAGTCAAAAAATATCCAGAGATTTGGCAGTACTTAACCAGAAATTGGGTTTTCTAAAGTACGCAATTTTTTGAAACTAAATTTATTTCTGTATCGATGTGTAACATTTCTGAAAATCAATTAATGAATTATATATACATATATATAAAAAATTATAAATTGGTAACAGGTAACAGATTGTATCTGATCAGGACTCCCATGTAGTACAATAGGCAGCGAACAAAAGTATACCATAAAAACAAATCCATGAATTATAAATTTATACTTTATAAAAAGTACACTATCCTCAAAACTGTTATATCAAGCGTAAATAAGTTAACGCATACCAGTGAGGTTGGCCTACTACAGAAAGAAACTTTTTGAACTTCCAAGAGAAGATTTATATTCCAAATCCTTTCTAAAATACCGATACGAAAATAATAAGGAAGTTCAGTAATAAATATTTAAATTTTGACAATTTTTTCCCGATTCAATCCGTATAATTCACTGTACTTTTTATTTTACAGGATAAAGATGAATAAACGTGGATTTCTTTTTTAAATACATTGCAAAGCTCTGTGATATTTTAATTAATTGATGTTGAAAAGTATTTTTCATTTTAAGTAACTAAATTCTTAATGAATAATTTTTTTTTCCTATAATTTTCTTAATATATATATATATATATATATATATATATTAACATTAATATATATATATATATATATATATTAGATTTATAAAGACATGTGTTCCATATTTATTTGCCACATAATTTCTCTTTTGCTATTTCCTTTGACGCATTTCGTTGAATTTTACGATATGCAGTATATTTGATTACAATAACAATTAAAGAGTATTAGATTGCAATATTTTTTAGGTCTCTAGAAAAGGCTAAATACATTGAAAATTTCATAATTAATTTTTATTCCATTTTATAGGAAAAAGTAGCATGTAGTACTTTCGATTCACTGGTCAATACGACTTTTGTCTCACGAGTACCAACAGGTGTACTGCAGTTTTTTATCCGTTTTCAAATATGTATTCGGAATTTCTCAGTCACTCACAGTTTTTTGTTATTTAAATTTTTTTAAATATTTTAAAACGTTTTTTCAACTATTTGTCCATTGTCAAGTAAAAGCTCGTAGAGCATTCAAAATATGATGAACCAAATCAGCTAACTCAAAGGGTAGCGTTGCTACTGTTGTGTAGGTTCAGACGTGTGTAGTTATGTACAAACATGATCTAATGTAGCACACATTTATCAGAACGATGACAGTTGTGAGATTGTAGTGAACCAGTAAACACGTCATTGTGAGTGCTTTGTGTGTCTGAATTATTGTGAATTACATATTTACAACTTTATTTCTTTTTATTAGTCGGTAGTTACAAAATACCTAGAGTTTGTTTAAATCATGCTAACAATTTTTGTTATGTATGTGGTGAAGTGAAGCTCAAATCCCAAAGGTGAAACCTTACTCCACTAGTAAAAGAGTTTTATGAACTTGTAAAGTCAGGGACCAAGCAAGGGCCTACCTGCCCCACATATCTGTTTTTTATCGTGTTCTCTAGGCTTCGCACTGCATGGAAAAATGGCACACGCCACATGCCATTTGCTATCCCTATGATTTGGAGGGAACCCAAAGATCACTCTTTTGACTGTTACTTCTGCTTAACAAACATTAAAGGAATTACGTAAAAATCAAAACATACAGTAGTGTACCCTAACTTACAATCTGCAATGAGACCAGTTCCACACTGCGAAGAATTGCCCACACCAAAGCCTCCAGAACATGTGACATTAGTTGAAGAGAGCTCAGAGTCTGATGTAAGTAAGGAAGAAAAAGAAATAGATTCTGGTGATGCAACTTTTGAACAAATCTGTTCATCTGAGCTTCATTTACTGACTCAAGGAAATATTAACGATCTCATTCGAAATTTAAAATTATCCAAAAAAACAGTCTGAAATGCTTGCTTCCCGGTTAAAAGAATGGAATCATCTTCAAAAGAATACAATGATGTGTAATTATCGTAATAGTAATTTTGAATTTAAAGACTTTCTGAAGAAAATGGCTTAATCTTTTTTAATGACATTTCTTCTGTTATGGAGACACTTTGTAATGAACAAAGAATGCCGCAAAGAATGCCCTACAGAATGCCGCTTGTTCATTCATTCCTTTAAAAACAGAATCTGAAGCTTCAAATATGCAGTGTATGAATGGAATATTTGTGGTGATTTGAAGGTAATTGCATTTATTCTTGGTCTGCAGCTTGGTTACACAAAGTACTGTTGTTTTTTGTACGGTTGGGATAGTAGTGACAAAAAAAACCATTTCATTAGAAAAGAATGGCCTAAACGCGAATCACTCATTCCTGAACACAAAAATGTGAAACATGACCCATTGTGTAATCCTAAAAATGTGTATCTTTCTCTGTTACATATAAACTAGAATTAATGAAGAATTTTGTCAAGGCTATGGACAATACGCCTGGTTTCATGTACTTAAAACAGAAGTTTCCTAAAATTATTGATGCAAAAATTAAAGAAGGAATATTTGTGGGTCCACAAATACGATCACTAATGCATGATTTAAAGTTTGAGGAAATATTGAATCCACTGGAGAAAGCAGCTTGGCAAGCATTCAAAATTGTTACTCAAGAGTTTTTTGGGAAATCGAAAGGCGGAAAATTACCGTGATATTGTCAACGGTCTTATAACATCTCATAAAAATTTGGGTTGTAATATGTCCTTAAAAGTACACTTCCTGCACTCACACCTAGATTTCATCCCGGAAAATCTTAGCGCAGTGAGCAATGAGCACGGGGAACACTTTCATCAGGAGATTTCAGTTATGGCAAAGAGATATCAAGGCAAATGGAATCCTAATATACTGGCCGATTATTGTTGGACCATCAAGAGGGATGCTCCACAGGCAAAATATAGCAGAAAATCGTCATTTCTTACCTTCTAGGTGAATCAAATGTTTGGATATTGTGTAGCTAAGAACGCAGAAAGTATTAATATTTTTGATATTATAAATACCTGTCTCTCGGAAATCTTGCGTGATGGTGAAAACCGATATAATATTTGAATTTAGGAGAAAAAATACTATCAGAATCACATATTTTTCTTTCTGAGACAAAAAAAAAATTTTTTTGTTCCCCAGTGTTATCTTTGATAACGGGGCTTAGCATCATGAACGAACCAGAGTCAACATTAATTAATTTTACAAAGTACAAATTTTATTAAAATAAATAATATTACATAAAATAATTTCTTATGCATGCTCAGATAGTTTTACATAAAAATTATGAAAAACCACAATTTCTAAACAAAGTGTAGTTTAAAAGTCAAGACGTAACAGTAAAATTGTGATAGTATTGGCTTAGAGAAAAAGCTTAGTCGCGGTGTTTTTAATCATAAATGTACCACCTGTGGGGAAACCAATAATAGTTCTACAAAAGATTGTATAATAAAACTAGAATTATTTTATATTTGAGTGATATCTGTCTGATACTTACTCTGAATTCTCCGCCGTTACCATCGTCAAGTTCCAAGACGTATCCTTGGACATATGAAGTTGGAGGAGGTTGCCAAGCTACAGTGACACTATTATTTTCGGCACTACACTCTTCTGGGATTACAGTTGGAGCGTTAGGTGCTGTAACAAAAAAATCATAATATTAAAGTAAATACATAAATTATAAACTGTTTTTATATTAAAAAGTCAATAATCTACGAATATAATAATATTTTTATTAAAAAAAAAAAAAAAATTAATTAGGCTATATTAATGGATATCAATTATCTATGACAAGAGCCTTCAATCTTTTAATCTATCATAGATCATATGATAAACATTATTAGCATATCAATCGCTAAATACTGAAGGTACACAACCAATGTACAAAAATTAAAAGAAAAATTTTCTTTTAAAGGAGAAATACTCATTTTTCATGTCTAGGCTTTACAATTATTTTTGATTGCCATTAAGACTGTAGGGATTACATTAGTATGAGTAAGTTTCATAGGAAAGTTACAAAAAATTTAAAGCAATACAGTTTTTTTTTTTTAGTCTAACTACAATATAATTATTTTTAAAAAATACCTGGCAAGTTGAAATATTTTATAATTTTGTTAAATTCGATCAAATCTTTCAGGTTAATGTTACGATTAGTAAACATATAAACACAACTCATTACGCTAGCACACACAAGTTTTTTCGTACCCGTCTATTATAATCCATGTAAATTTTCCTTTTGGGACAAAAGATTTTTTTTTAAAACAAAATAACTGCATATTTTATTACATCTCTTACGCTACTTACTGTTCCATTATTATTAAGGTAATTAATTAGTTTTTGTAAGAGACTACTGCCAAGAAGGACGGTATTAAAACAAGTTAAAAGTTTGCTGGTTTAAACCAATTTAAATTAATAGAAAAATGTTCAAATAATGTTAAATATTGTAAAAAGTAAAATAAATTAAAGAACAGTGAATACCCTCATGAGTAGAAGTTATGTACGTATATTTTAATGCGTTAAAACGGTACGTTTAATGCGTTATTTCTTGAATAAACAGAATAATTTATTTGGGCTCTGCACTATCTATATAGCAAAGGTGCTTATAATACTTGCTAAAGGTAACGCTAATAAAACTTGTTTTCTCTGAGAGTAATAATGAAGGAAAATCGAGCAGAACATATATATATATACGTAACATGTCACTACTTGGAATTCCATTTATCATTAACAAAAGATTTCTGAATTCTGTAACAAATTTTAAATCCCTCTCTGACAGATTATCTTTTTTAATAATAATCTAGAAACAAAACATACACTTTTATCAACGCCAACAATCTATTAAATGAAGGTAACAGAAGAAACCTACAAAAAACTCAAGATTTCTGGGATCTCCTCGACTTAGATATCTCTAAAATTATGCAGAATAAAAATTCTGCTAGGAAATGTCAACGCTCAACTAGTTAAAGAGGAAAAAAGTTGGTTAATATCAGCCCACAAAAGAACCAATCAAAATGAAGAAAGATTAAACTATGCGAATGTTACAACCTAAAATTAATATTCAAACATTTTAAGAAACGCTCGAAAACACTCCAAAAATTAGAAAATACCCAAATATCAACTTGGAGAATTTTAAATAAATCGTGTAACAGTATTTCGTAAAAATTACAAAGAAATGATGAATATTAAAGTCCAAAAATGAGCGAATATAGATTCCTTTCCATTACTTAACGAAAACAAATTGAACTTAATCCGAAATAGAAAAACATCAACTCCGAAAAGAATACAAAAATATAAAGTAGAAGAAATAAAATTAAACCAAAGAAAAATACCAACAACAAATTAAAACGTTAAATTCCCCTTTTTGGTAAGAAATATCTCAAAGAAGCGGCAGAAAAACAATCCTTCCAGCCACAAAGAAAAAACACTTACGGTGAAACGAAAGCTGCAAAGAAGTTCTTCTCAAAAGATCTAAACTCTGGAAACAAAACTCTACCAAAAAACTTGATGACTTTGAGAACTTCCCACAACAAGCAAAGAAAACAGCAGCCTTCAGGGTGATGAATTTTCTCCAGTGTTTTTCATCTGTCTAATAGAAAAATTATACGCGATCAGAGAAACGCATTTGTAAAGCAAAACACTCTTTCTTTCAAAATTTTCATAAGAAAATGCCGTATGATTACTGATTGTGTCTCATCTGACAGATGATTTGGTTATTTTGTTGGAATATTCCGAAAGAATACTCCAAGAAACAGCAGACAGTACATCATACAAATACGTTACAAAAAACAGAATATATAACAAATATAAAAATATGGAAAAATTAAAAAAAATAAAATAGTGTAGATATTCGGAAAAAGTTTAGATTGGAATGGTCAAGAAAATATAGCCCTAAGAAATCGGGCAAACGAAATATATTTGGCCTATCATCAAGCACAAAGCAGGTACTTCTAAAAAACAATTTCAACAACATTTATTTGTTCGGAAGTTATGTAACTGCAGAATGTTTGATGGTGATGAACACTAGACCTTTTAAAAGTAGTCCAGAAGAAAAAAAAGGTGATTTTTAAGCAAAATATTTTGTCTTATAAAGAAGAACACAATATATGTAAAGTTCGCCCCCCCCCCCAAAAAAAAATGCTATACTAGAAAATTAAAAAAATATACTAAAAAAGAAATATCGAAAGAGATGAGGTTCGTTTTTACACAGACCACATTTTTTAAGATGAGTGAAAGGGAATTCCCAAGAAAATCCTGCCTCTTTTAGCTAGGAAGAAAAACTAAAAGAAATTTATGTGATAAAGTTAAGAAAGAAGGTCTAGAAACTGGATCTATGAAATCGGGGATTAATTAATAAATAATTAAAAGAAATTTCGGAAAGGAGGGTTATTACTAAGAAGTTCCAAAATAAAAAAAAAAGTAACGGAAGAATTCCGGAAAAAGGTCAATGAGAGACTTAAAAAGTACTGGGACAAAAAAAAAAGGAGAGGAACCACCTTTAAGAAAAGTGTTAAACGTAGTTCATATGGCCAAAACGGATAAAAAAATAATTACTGTTATTATTTTACCCGACATAAAAAGTATTCTGTACTATATTTACAGATAATTATACTACCAGATCGCATTAATACGTTTTAAAATAATATTATCTATTAAATTTGCATTATAAAAAATCAAACAAAAAACTAGTTAATATCATCAGTAAATTGAAACTGATTCCTTATAACCAGAAAATAAACAAATTAATTGATAAACAATCCCTGGGGAAAAACTGAATATAAAATTAAAAAAAAAAAAAGTTGTTCGTTAACGGCTAAAATCAATTCACCATTTTTTATGCAAACTGGGGGGAAATGAGGAAACTCTATGAGGTGAAAGGTACTTCGATATAATAGGAAAGGCGATTGTTATTTTTAAAAAGATCCGTTCTTTATATTACCAGCAGAATATTTTTTCCGATTTACTGAACAAGGATAGTAACATAAAAGGTTATTTCCTCTCTATGAGTAAAAAAAAAAAATTAATAAACTTTCAGTTAACAATATTATCTGAATTTGAGAAAAGATAAAAAATGAAATTGCTGCGTACAAAATATTTTTTTGCAGAGCACACAGTCAGACAAAAAGATCATAAAAAACGCCTGACCTGTTTGTTACGTTTATTTGATAACAAAAGTCACGCCAACGCTAACCCTTTATAAAACATGGTATACCATTTCATTTTTTGTTTCAATAAATCACTTTATATTTCCATATACCTTTTCAAAGAAGATTTAATAATAATAAAACCTCACTAATCAATGAAACTACAAATTAATTTATAAAACAAAAACAAAACTTATTAGTACTATATGAGTGTATATAGTGAGTATATGTTGTTGAGTATATATAGTGTATATTTATTTAAATTGACCAACACATATTTAAGAAAGTATATATATTAGTGTAATCAAATTTAGTGTTAAGATATTTACAGATGCGCATAGAGTGTACTTTTTTTAGCCTCCTGGACCACCGTTAGCTATCAGAGGATGAAATTAAATGACAATTTTGTGGCGTGTGAAATGTCATGCCTGACCGGCATTCGGACTCGAGACCTCCGGATGAAAGGCTACCAATCGCGCCAAAGAGGCCGGCAAATTAGGTATAAAAAGCTGCCGCAATGATTCTTGAAGCTTGTATGTACGACGGCTAGTATGAAGCCTGTTATCAAAAATGGAAATATTCAGTTTAGTTTTCACGCGCAGAAGCAAATTGTTTTTTTCGTAAATACGACTTACTATTTTATGTTACTGGATGGTATTATCGATTACTTTTAAATATTTTCCAATTCTGCTGTTTAGACTTTAAAATGATTAAGTACTTTACCATAAAAAGAAACAATATAGATATACTGTTGCTGTGTGCTCATAGTTTTCAAATACTTCCAGGCCAATGTAAAAATAAATAATTACCAATTAACCTACGTTATTGAATGCTTGAGTACAATCCAATTAACTAGTTGTCCTTTATTTTTGATCCTCTAAAAGCATCTGTGCAAATTTCGTTTCTTTTTATTCGAGTTTTGACTGAGAAAATTAATCACATTTTATAATCGGTTGTGTATTTTTAGGGTTTTATAATTATGAGTGAACTTAAGTCTACCGTAAAAAACTAAAACAGCAAGAAACATAATAAGTAATGTGTATGAGTTCACGAAACAAGAAGGTGTACAGAAGGCTGAACATGAAACATGAAGTGGCTGACATGAATGAAAAAACTGGAAGGTGTATTGTGATAAAATTAAGAAACCAGAAGCTGAATATATGCGACAAGAATACGTTATTAATACTATGGAATCATTTATTATTTCTTTACAAGATAGTGAAAGTGACGGTAATGATTCTGATGACAATAACCTCGAAAATTGTAATATTTCTTGTAAAATAGATGTTATTCATATTCTTTAATTAAAATATTTTTATTTTTTCCTAACATTTAAAAACAATTAGTTTCTGCTGTAATTTCCAATTCCATTATTTAGTGTATTTAACCGTTCGTTATCTTGCATTAACTTTTGAATCTGATGAAAATAAAATTTAACACCAGCACTCAATGAAGTTAATGAATTTTGATTTGCATGTTATACCATTTTATGTGCAGGCTTACTATTATTGTACAATACTTAAAAAAAAAACATTTTTTTTCACAGAAAATAGTTGGATATTAATAAAAGATTTTTCAGTGACGCAGTTAACGTAAATAAAATTAATTTTAAAAATGTAATATTCAAAATATTAGCTATACATTGAAATGATTAAAATTTAAAAAAAAATTGTGTTCTGCAATCGAATATTAACACTACAATAAATCTTACGAAAGCTCATTCTCTGTTAATTAAGCAAATGAAATGATAAAAGGACAGAATGATTCAAATTGCGGCTGTCGCTGCCGTGGCAACAAGCAATCAAGATTCATTATGCCGCCTGTATATTGTATTAAATATTACTTAGATAATTGTACATATGACCTCAATGCATTACAGATCAACAAAATTTTATTCAAGACTGAAATCAATGTTAAGAAATTTCTCAACATAAGAAATTTTACCATGTGGAATTACTAGTCTTGTATCGCGATCTTATACAGATGGGGTCGGATTGCCGCATGGACACCAGATAAGTTGGATGTTGCGAAAAAAAGATATCGAAATGGAAAAAAAACTTGCAACTAATGATTTGTACAGTGTTGGATCATCAAAGACTAAAAGGAAGAAAACCTTGATCGTAAATCACTTCCTCCTCCAAGTTGGAGTTTAAGGCTGGAGTTAATTCTAACTCCTTCACTTGGTGAAATCGATGTTCAAATTTACATGACAGAAATCACTTAATGAAATCTTTCCAATAGACTGGGATTAATAACAAAAAATAGCTCTAAAATCATATTGAATGCACTTTATCAGTTTCTATATGGTGAAATTTTTTTTATTTACAGCATTCAAAAAAGAGAGAGAACAGAGAAGTACAGAGATAGCCAATCAATCGTGGCTACCAATTGGCTGGAATTGTTCATTTCGTTTTACTGTAAAAACAAAAAAATAGATTCTAACTATACTTGTAGTTTTATTAACCATACTACGGATTAAAATGAGAACCGAACAATGAGAAATGCTCGGTCTTTTAGATCTTTCTTCCTCAAGGAAAAATTTATTTTATAATGGACTAGTATTAAAAATTATTGATAAATAACGATCTTTACTCCATTATATCAGTTTCTACAAAAAAAACTTCAAGTCATTATTAGCGAATTTCACTATTGAAGAGAGTCCAGAAATGCAAAGAAGATACCAGCTATTATACAGCTCCTTCAACCGCCTCTCACATCATTGAAAAACATTGTTAAAGATAGTGTAGATTCTAATCCATCTACAAATGTAGCTTCTGGATTCATAATACACAATGTAATCAGATTAACAGTAAAACTGATGTACAATGAAGTGAAACAATGCGTGGAATTTCACATGTGCAACTTCCTTCCATGCGGTTTGAATTTGGAGCGACCCAAGTAGTCAGTCACCTTGGCAGTAACGCCTATCTTGGCGGGTAAGCTTCTGTCCGATGGGCGAATTCCGATGGGCGAATTTGAATTAGGTGAGTGTCTTCCCCTACGGGATTGGGATGGAAGGGTGGCCTGCCGGGTGATAAGGCGCACCTTTGATACTTGTTTTCGGTGTTGGAAGCCAGGCCACAGGGCAAAATTGTGTCTAGGACCAGATCGCAGCGGCCATTGCTTTACCTGTGGCGAACCTAACCACTTGCAAAAAGACTGTATGCAGGAGCCTCGGTATCTCTCACAAATTACATGGACATGCACCTGGAGGCCGTGGATGTAAGGCGACTTCGCCCACGTCATGAATCAGTTGGAGTTTGCACAACGAAGCTGCGGTATCTATAGGGGACAGCCCCATCCATCCATGAGTAGTGGGAGGCTCCCGAGTCCCACCACTAATGACCAGGTGGGGACTCCCTTGCAGACGCCATTGGGGAGGAATGCAAGACCGTAGTCCCGGCGGGGAATCCCTCCGGGGGTTCTCCATTAGAGGCTAGGCGTCAAGACCGGATTCCCGGCGGGGGAATCCCTTGGGGTTCCCCCGCTAGAAGCATGGCATGTAACACAATATCGAGCCCGGCTACCTGGGTAGAACCTAGCGCCCTACCGAAGTAGTTTGAGGCGAAGGAACCCCTCGGAGTTGAGTTTATGCGTAATTGCGGATCCGGCTTCGGGGGGCGGGGAGATTAGACGAAAAAAACTTCTACCATAAAAACAAATCTGGTTTAAAATTAAACATAAACAATAGAAATATTTTATAAAAATTAATATTTATAAATTCAATTAGATTTTTCAAAGTTGAAATGATTATATCAAATTATTATCATATTTTTCGATAATCAATTTAAGGAATATAAATCGAAGAATGCCAATAATCATTAATTTTCAATTGGAATTGAAAATTTCACACAGTTATAAAAACTGATAAAACTTTCAAAAAACTGTAAAAATTGAATGCTTTTTAATAGTTTCTAAAAACAGATATCTACAAAATTAATCGAGTACCTGCAGCGTAAAAATCTCTAATGAGAATTGAAAAGTCGCAGGTCTCTCTTTCAATCTTCTAACTTATAGAAAAGGTTATTTCAAATAAGATTTAAACGACTGAAAAAATCTACGAATATTGCGAGAAACTTATCGATCAAATGTAATCTTTATAAAAAAAATATAACTGAGGAAATTTACTGATTCAATTTATATGCCGTGATAATATTTTACCTTTCCTCAATACAAATTTTTTAAATCAGTCCGAATACCACAATACTGGCAAAGAAACAAGCTTCTACTGCTTCAAATTGTTAAATCGAAATCGATATTAAGAAATATCTATTACACATCTTGCTATATTAGAAATATAAATAAGAAGATTCAGCACATGCTCAAGGAGATATACAATTATACTTCGATAAGATTGATAACAATTTTAAAATAAATCAAAAAATAAAATGATTTAGTTTAAAACTGAAATACTCGTACAGGCCTAATTTTTAGCATCTCCGTAAAGAAACTTCGTTACTTAGACCAATAAGTCGTATAAAAGTTTGATGCAAGACTATTTTTAAAACTCCTTCCTTTCTGATATTTTTAGTGCACAGTAAAACTTTCAAAAAATATTAGGGGAATTTGCAGTTAAAAAAAACAGTACTCAAATTTTGGTTAACTTTTAAAGTAAGTTGTATGAAATCATATAGCACGTAAAGTTTCCAGTACAAACAAGATTTTGTCTAAAGCAATCCTTTGCATATAATTTTTGAATAAGTAAACGAAGTTTTAGCTTTCTATTTCAAAGGATATAGGGAGTTACGACAGTTAAAAAAATAAAAGAAATATAATTACTATTTCCGTAATAATTAGCGATAGTTTCTAGAGAATAAATCAAGGTAGCGTAAAATTGAAACACTAATACGGAAATTAATACGACATAACAAATATTAATCAGATTTTAATAAGCAGTAAAGTTTTAATAATTAACATTTACGAGTTTACTTATTTTTCTGACATTTATGACTGTTTCTTCTGTTCATTTTCAAAGGTAACTGTACAAGTTTTTGGATATTTTTTTATTATAAACTTAAAATAAGTGCAAGTGAAAATAAAAAAAGTAAAACTTAATATTAACCCAGATAACCATAAAAAGTGATAAAAAATGAAAAGAGATACTTAAAAAAAGCTAAGATCATAAATATGAAAAATAAGTTTGTTTTTAATTATAATACTTAATTTTTTATTTCAGTTAAAAGAAGTATTATTATACCAATAATTTTAGTAATTTAATTTTATAAATAGACCGTTGGTAACATTACCATTATAGAACTCCCTCATAAAAATGACCGCAGTAATAGTTACGGCTCGAGAAGAAAGCTATGTTTGAATCTCATAAATACAATTTGAACAATTACTTTTAATAATAAAACTGAATAAAAAAGTAATAAGGATTAAAAAGAATATAAATGTATTTATATAAGTGTATAAGTATATGTTTGTCAGTATATAATAACGGAAAAAAGGAAAGCAAATATTTACGAGAAGTTGGACTTCATTGACTTTCGTTGTTCACTCATTTTATCTTGACAACTAAGAGCAGTTCTAATGGAAAAATATCATAAACAAAATGAAATAAAATTATAAAAGATATGAATAATAAAGTTCATTTTCTATCTTTTTTACACACTCACATTTTTTTTCTTTATTTCTACTTTTATAACCCTCCCTCATTCGATCTCTTTCTCTCATCAAAACTTCCCATACCCTTTAAATTTTACAAATAAAGACTAAGACTTCAAAAAATAAATTAATACAATTTCTTTTTACTTTAATAAAGCGACCAAGCGTATTTGCAAAAGTAAAAAAAAAGATCTCTGTTAAATTCTCTAAAAGCAAAATATATACGGAAAAATACATTTATTATCTACTCTTTAAAAAGGAGTAAATTAAATAATGAAAGCAATTTTTAAATTATCTCACAAAAAATATTTGTGACGCATTTAAAAAAAAAAAAAAAAATACAAAGATACAAAAAGATTTCTATTTCAGTCGAGTAGATTTGTTTATATTTAAAACGAGACTGTAACTAATTTTTTTATTAAGATACTAACTTTAAACTTCCACAACTGAAAAGAAATGAGTTGTTTAACGACAAAAAAGTACGTTAATCTAACATTACGTAACCGACCATTTTCTTACGGTTGTACATTGTAAATCACTTGAGATACGAGAGAAAATTTTCAAATTGGTTTCTTTAAGAATATCCACCAGATAGTAATCTCCTATGATGAACAGAATGAAAACATTACTTGAAGAGAATTTGATATCAACCACGTTTTTGTGGAACTAGTACGTTGTTATTCAACAGTATATTAATCTTATATAAAACTATAAATTTATAATTAAAAAATGTATATAACTTATAAAACTAATGTCATAACGCTTTTAATGGTTTTTGTAGCCATCTTCAGATGATAAATGATATTGTTTCAAGATGGGACGTTATTGCTACAGTTTTCTTTGATCAGCAAGATACTATTTAATAAGCAATCAATAAAAAAAAGTGAATTGTGTGTTTATTTAGTATACAGTTGTGTGTTATACGAATCAAAACATTCGTGTTTGCTGAACCCGAATTTGCGGTCCAGTGTAAAATATTGTTACTGTAGGGGTATAATATAAAGATTGGTAATGCTGGTGGATCTGTGATTTACATCAGCGATAATGTTTGTACATTAATGATTATTTGTTGTTAAGAAATATTTTGTTTAAATTTTGTTTTTTTAAGGTAGATATCATTGCCAAATATATGATTTGTGAGGTTGAAACAGTTTATACAAGTTTTTAGTCAACGTTTGTCAAAGCATCTCGTAAATGTAAATTGCTAATATTATAAGCGAATATTATAATATTCCAGTGTTTATGTGTACATGTTACCGTGAAAGAACTAAATAAGAGAATGTCCGTATTCTCCGGTGAAAGTCGACACATACGCCGGTGAAAAATCTAGATATATGCTTATATTATTATACGAGTACATTCGTTTATTCGGCGGTATATGTCGATAAACACCGATTAGCTCTGGTGGGGGTGTGGAAACGATAACTAGAAATTAAAAAAAATCTCCTAATACCAATTTCTAAGGTAAATAGATTTCGAGAAACCTTAGTAAAAAAAAAGAAGTTGAAATTTAAGTCAAACATACCCTACGCTCGCTAACCTAATTGGAGACAATTAATCTAATTCACCGCATTTACAAAAAAAATGTAATCAAATTTTCAGCATTTTATAAATTGAAAGGGCCGGCCAATCAGGATAAACAGAATATGTTAACTGTAATGATGAGCGATAGCGATACAAATAAATGGTCAGATGGTTTGCCCTTTGTTCAATTTTATTTTAATAAAAATATTTTTATTCCTTTCATCATTAGTGCATGCTGAATGCGGTGAATTTGATTAATCGCCTTCAATGTTGGAGAATAAAATATATAATTTATATAAAAATAGGGAATCCACTTACCAACAATTGTGAGTATTAATTATCCAAGCGCTTTCGGATTATTCCTCCATCATCAGGGATTACAGATTAATTATGAATTTTATAGTTGTGCATATAAGTTTTTATGAATAGCAATTAAAATTAAAATTTTAAATTATTATGCCCATAACAGTTGATTGTCAATATTTAAAATAAGTGAACGTTAACAGAAAAACGTCTTGTCGGTAAGATGTTTAAAACTGTTACGCAGTATAAATTGAATCAGTTAGCCAACCTAATAATTACTAATTGTTGTCTAATTTGCTTGAATAAAATATCATTATCAAATCTGACTTGTTTACTTATAAGTTTATTATTATTCATATAGTGAATATATATATATATATATATATATATATATTCACTATATATTCACTATATATAATATATATATATATATAAATACTAATAATATAATACTATAATAATATATATCTAATATGTAATAATACTTATAAATAAGCAAATCAGATTTTATAATGATATGTTATTCAATCAAATTATACAATAATTAGTAATTCTTAGATTGGCTAACTGATTCAATTTATACTGCATAAGATTGTAAAAATGTTACTGACAAGACGTTTTTCTTTCAACGTTGATTTATTTTTTAGATTGTGCTATTCGGCATTTTATATCGCTCCCGCTTCGTCCATCTTTAGTAATTCTACTTCCCAAATAACAAAATTCTTCTACCTCCATAATCTTTTCTCCTCCTATTTTCACATTCAGTGGTCCATCTTTGTTATTTCTACTACATTTCATTACTTTTGTTTTGTTCTTGTTTATTTTCATGCGATAGTTCTTGCGTAGGACTTCATCTATGCCTATGATTTATTTTAACTACTGACAATCAACTGTTATGAATATAATAATTTTAAATTTTATTTTCATTTTAATTCTTATTTTTTTTTTTTTTTTTTTTTTTATTTGTCCTTTTTTAAACACCCCTAACATCCCTGGCCTCTGCCGTTAGGCTTTGCGCAGGAATGTCAGGGTGTCGTGGCAGTAGACTGCCCCCCTGTCTTGCCAGTTACGGCTACCCATCGGGGTCCTTCCAGCCTCATCAAGACGCAGTTGCCCCCTTCTTCTGGGCGACCGCTACGTCCCTCAGCTGAAAGGCTGCCCTTCCCGTCCCTAAGCTAGGTTGCCGACTATGCGTTGCACAGAGCCGGCAAACCGCCGCGTCCCCCCGTTACTCATACCTTCAGGGTCCCAAATTCTTATTTACAAAAATGTATACGCACAACTATAAAATTCATAATTAATCAGTAATCCCTGATGATGGAGGCATAATCTGAAAGCGCTTGGATAATTAATACTCACAATAGTTGGTAAGTGGATACACTATTTTTATACAAATTGTATAATACCAACGGTGGCAAATGTTACGAAGATTAAACATATATAATTTGTATATTTAACGTTAATTAGACGAGGTTATGTTTGGCTTAAATTTAAACTTCGTTTTTTCTTATGAGGGTTTCTCGGAATTTACTTAGAAATTGGTATCAGGTGATTTTTTTTTTTTTTTAATTTCTAGTTATAGTTTCGACCCTCCCCGGAGCTTATCTGTGTTTGTAGACATATACCGGTGACGGTCCGGATAAGCAAATATTTTGGTCTTTCACCGAAGTATTTGGCATGTGCAGACATTCACCGGAGAATATCAACATTTTCCAGATATCAGTCTTCCACCGTAACATATACAATAATAGAGATAGATAACAAATTCTCGAGAGATAATCACATTGAAATATCTCTGTACAAAATCAAATATCACTTTTTTGCTTTTTTTCATCTCCTCCCCCGTGCCGGATTAACGTGAGGCATAAACACAGCCTGGGGGAGTGTCCATTACTCTAACGAGCTTACTCGCCTACCGGCTGTAAGTCCGGCATGACAGGCAGGCCCGCCGGTAGGATCTTAATTTCCTTGCCCAGCCTCTAACCCCCAGTGCAAAGCCACAAGGTCCGACAAAGTCGTGCCCACCGATCCCACCCTGGGAGCCGCGACTCGGTTTTTCATTGCCTGCCTAAAACGGAAGCAACCCAAAAGTCCCCTCCGCCGGGACTCGGTCTTTCAAGCGCCTCTGTTTTGCTTTGAAGCGCCTTAATAAGACGCTCATCATCATAATTAAATATTTACTAACGTATATTCCCAGTTTAAAGTATAATATCATCTCTTGGAAGTTGCTCAAAAAGTCAGAACGAGTTTTCATGACCGTCATCATTGCTTGGCGACCGTAAATACAAATTGTGTAAATCGATATTTAGAAAATTAAATATATTAACTTCTCCTTGCGTTTATGTTTATGAATGTGAAGTTTTTACTTAAAAAAATAACAACATCCACCTCTACAAAGTCAGATACCAGTTTATTTTTATATAATAATCTCATCACAATGCTCTAGGTTACGAGAAACGGAGTTATTATTCTTCAATTGTCATTTATAACACATTATCAAACCTTTTAAAAAGTCTTACCACCAGTATATTTATTAAAATACAATTAAAACATTTCCTTTTACAAAAAAACAATTATACAGGTGAACTATTAAATAATACAAATTAAATATTTTATAAAAACCCTGAATTTTCTTTACCTCGTTTAACACGTTCATAAATATGTGTTCAAATAATTTTCAATAACGCTTCTGAATTGTGAATTATTTTGTAATTACTTTTTACATTTAATACCAGCATATATTTACTTCAAAATTATTTCATAAGTTTAAATCTTAAATAATTAACATAAACTTTAATCACTTCTACATTTTATATTATAATTAATTTTACCTATCCTAAGGTGATGTATATAATGAAGTATTGTATATTTATTAGAATAAAAGATTTATTTATTTGAATTAACTGAATGAAAAATTAACTAAATTAACTAAATGAACACGCACAATTCATATTCTACACACTTTTCAGTCAAATAAGTCTCTTACTAACAAACGAAAGAAACAGGAATATCTAATTCAAGTAATAACACACCAAGAATAAAAAAAAAACATAATCAGCCAATGAAAATGGTAACAAAAGGAACTGAACGCATTACGATTAAGTATTTTAACTTTTACATTAAATGAAATTTGATTCGGTTTGTCATTAAATATTAATACTTTCATATCGTTTTCTTTACAGAGCGTCATTAAAAAAACACAGTATATAACTTACTAAACTGACTTATTAGACTTAGTGAAAAAGGAAATCGAAAACAAATTCACTTCTCACGAACACACGATTCTTATTATTCTTGAAAATGACTAATCATTTTCAAACATATTTTGTATTTATAAGGATACCGTATTGTTACGTTCCATAATACAGACAACCATTAAATTGTTAATAAGTATTATAAGTATATGGAAGACGGCTTCCGACGCTCATTTTATTGAATATTTGCAACACATTTGGTTCAGTTCCATGGGACATCATTCTTCAAGCTTTACGAGGGAAAGGTGTCAGTGCGTGTCTTCTCCAGCAAATCAGGGATTATCTTCGGGAGAGATTGGTCTCCGAGACAGAGCAAGGTGACCTGCGTTTTCAGATGCTAGGGGAGGTCCCACAGGATTCTGTGCTCAGTCCCTCCTCTGGATTGTTATTTTTAACGGAGTACTTCATCTCCGGCTCCCGGAACAGACGGAAGCCATCGCGTATGCTGATGATTTAGCAATCCTGGTTGGCGGCAGGTTCGAACAAGAACATCGGGATCGAGGCAACTTGGCCCTCTTTCAAATTATTGGTTGGTTGACGGATCATGATCTACAATTTTCTCCACACAAAAGTGAATACATCATTTTGGCTGACAGGACGATGGGACAAATAGACTTGCGTACTGGAGAACATTCAATACCAACCAAGCGCACCGATACTTGAGCGTAACCATTGATAGATTATGCAGGTTCAGTGATCACATACTTGCAGTTTGTGAGCGGGCGGAGAGAAAGCTCGTGGCCCTAAAGCATCTCTTCTCGTCTCAAGCGGCGTCATGTACATCCAAAAGGAGAATCAATATGTCAACCATAACGTCCATTAGTCTGTATGCTACCCCGGTCTGGGGTGTCATCCTGCAAATTAAGAGGAAACTGGCTAGGCTTCAGAGTCTACATCGTTGATCGTTGCTGGGGATCATTTTGGCTAGCCAACGATCTCCTATGATACTGCCTGCATGCTAGCCGGTGTCCCCCCTGTGGATCTTCTGGTCAAGGAGAGGACAGAAAGATATGCCGGGACATCTGCGACTTTGGCACGTGACATGATTTAAAAACATCTGGCAGGAGCGGTGGCAGGACGAGGGGTTTGGTACCGGACCTGAAATTATAGTGCTCGAGAAAGTGCGGTGAACTTAATTACGGTAACACAGATGTTCACGGAGCATGGTATCTTTGGTGGTTACCTCCACCGTATCGGGAGGCGCGAGTCCCCTAACTGCATGTATTGTACGGAACAAGACTCCGTTGAACATACTGTTCCCAATGCCCTGAATAGAAGGAACAGAGGGCTCGTGCAGGGTTCGCCAACTTTACACCAGCGATCCTCCTATCATACGTAGTAACTACTACAGCTCATTGGAGTGCGTTTAGTAGCTACTTGGAGTCTTTTCTACGGGATAAGGATATCGAAGAGTAGAGAAGAGGCTTTTAGCTGGAGAGACTCTAGTGAGAGTTTATTATATGGTGTGGATCAAGACAAAGGCTGAAGAGATGAAAACGAAGATAAGAGATGAGCGAAGATAAGGACGGGTGAGCGAGGGGATGAAGGTCAGCCTCCTGCAGAGCTATCGCGTGTCCGCGCTTGCGTAGATGGGCGACGGTGATGATGCACGAGACTCCGGATCCCACGAGCTCGAGACACTTCCCGGGCCTGAGTAATGCTTAATTGCGGGTCCGGCCGGCCCCGCAATTAAGCATTACTCAGGAGAGTCCGATGAAATGTCCGGAGGAGAGTCCGGTGAAATAGGAGGTTTAGTCGGTAGGGCGCAAGCATGCACTCTTAGTAACATCTTGCAGAACTAGCAAGCCCAACACTCTCCCCGTAAATGCTCTTCCTCCGATTCATCGAGAAAAAAAAGGGATTGCAGAACGTCAGTTTAGTTTCGAATGCGAAGCGTGCATCTGGTAATTTTATTTAAGTTTTTAAAAGCCTAGTTTCATTGAAATTAATAATAATTGAGAATTCGGTTTTTTGGTATGCGGTCAAACGGTTTAACTGTTTTTTTTTTTTTTTTCAATTAGATTCTTATGCAAAATGGATAAAGTTTTGAAAAAACGAAGTAAGCCATCGAAAAAAAGTGAATCGATTGGTAAATTATAACAAGATTGTACAATGAAAGTTTTTTAAATTATGCTTTTACCTCATTGAATGGAAAACTACAGTATGTTGTTTTTCTTTCAAGTCCTCTCAGATGAAAGCATGAAGCCAACAAAATTAATTCGACACTTGGAAACTAAACATTCGGATCATAAAAGGAAACTCTTGGAATTTTTCGTAAGAAAATGATAAACTTCGAGAAATCAACAAGCTTCTCCATTGGAAATCAAGCGATACTGATAAAAGTACACTGGAAGTATCTTATCTCGTAGCATTAAAGAGTAGCTAAGATGTCCAAATCCCAATCAATCGCCGAAAATCTCATATTGCCTGCTGCAATTGATATGGTCAATGTTTTAATAGGCGTGGAAGAAGGAAAAATCGAAAAATTTCCGCTTTCTAACACAGTATCAAGGCGAACATGGCTGCCGATGTTCGCGATCAAATAATTCACAAAGTGAGTTCAAGTGAATTTTTTAGTATTCATTTTGATGAATCAATAAATGTGGCAAACATTCTCAGTTCATATGTTTTAAGAGATATAAATGTGGTAGATAGGGACAGATCAATCAAAGAAAATATATTGTTTTGCAAATCAATGCCTGACCATGCAACAGAACAATGTCTTTAGGATTTTTTTATGAAGCTACTAAAAACTATAACATAGACTGGTGAATGCAGTAAGTAGTGATGATGCAAAGGCGATTACAGGAAAAAACAGTAGATTTTCTGAAAAAATTAAAAGATCGTCTTACACCAAGGGCGGGATAGACGCACTGCTTCCTTCACAGACATGCTCTTGCCACAAAAAATATGTCAGAAAATTTCAAATAAATTCTTTGTAAAGCTGTAAAAATGGTTAATTTTATTAAAAGTCGACCGTTACAGAATAGGCTGTTTGCTAAACAATGCGATGAAATGGGCAAAAAGAAAGAATCTCTTTTTTTCTGTACAGAAGTCAGATGGTTATCGTTTGGGATAGTGTTTGATATGCTTCCAATCACTTCCGATTATATTGAGAAAAATTTGGATGAAAAGACAATATTATTTACCACAGTTTAGATACCTAGGGAATAAGATTCGTCCTTTATTACTTGAAAATAATTTACTTTTGGGCGTTTCTAACATAGATCCACGTAAGGAGAAACTTTTAAATGAAAAACAAACGCAACCATTTCATTAATTTATTTTCTTTACATTCATTTATTTATTTTTTTCTTCTGATAAACGTAAGTAAAATGTTTATAATAAATGATTCAATATTGTTTACGTGTAAAGTTGTAGGATAATTCTGCGATCCCCCTTTCACATCACCGCGACCTCCAGGTTAAGAAACACTGCTGTAGACCGTCGAAGTTAAATAATATTTGATATGGTTTCTATTTAGTTACATTACCATACAAAAAAAAAAATAAAGAACATTTGGGTAGTGACCTTTAACGATCAATGGATAAGCAACATGAGTAATGTTAACCTTCCCATTAATTTAACCAATAATTTCCTTCAATCGCTTCTGTTTCATGTTTACTTTAATTTAAGTATAATAGAGACAAAAAAAACACTACACAATGAAGTTTAATGTATTGTAAGATTAAATAAAATATTATATTAGATCTTCATATATACTCGTGCGTGTGTGTGTGTATATATATATATAAATCCAAAACAAAAAATTACAAAATAATGTATCAGAGACACGTGCAAATTATGTTTAATAAGTAAAATCAAATCTATTTTAAACATAAAACATGCATACAAAAATAATTATAAAAAATTACAACAAATAAAAAAAATAAAAAACTAAGTACAGAGTGTGATAAAACCTAAGAGAGAATAAGATTTAGAGTAATTTAAACACAATAATTTATTACTATTATTATTTAAAATTTAAACTATTTTTTAAATGAAAAAATAGTGTTAACAAAACACAACAAAATGTTAAATATTCTCTTAAAATCTTTTATTGGTTAGAATTTTTATTGAACCGTATTATTTTTAATAGATTTAATGAATAAATATAACGTATTTACAGATGGATCAAAATAAAAAGGTTTGTCTAGGTAGTAAGTCATTTCGTTTATCTTTAATTCGTTAATTTTATCAACAAGAAAAAAATGAAAAATATGATTCCAATTTTTACATAGATAGCAAAAAATATTATTAGTCTAAATACAGATATCAACTCTCTTGATCGCGAATTCTGATTGGCCGGACTGCGTAATCTAACACTATGCCATAATGTGAAATAGTAGTTTCTTAATATTACATTGGGTTGAATTTTATCACAGCTTACCTTTGTTTACATGTATATAAATTTTTTTTTTTTTTTTTTTTTTTGGTTACGGTTTTACGAAAACGTCAGCCAAGATAGATGGAGCAAAAAACATTTCATACCATTCAGGATTTATCAGTTAGTTAATAATTTAATTACTGAAAATTATTTCAAACATATTTCAAGTTTATTACATTCCATTATTTTTTATAATATTCTTCTCTAGTAAGTCTACGTTTTCTAAGCGTAACTGGTTGATGTATAGTAGTTCATTTAGTTTTCTCTGGGTAAGTTTGGAGATGAAGAACGGGTGTACTGGGATGGGGAGGTGAATTAGTAAAGGTTTCTGCTGCCTGCAGAAAACTCAAGCGCATGTATGTGATTCGACCCGTTCTGGCGCAGTAACAGTGTAGCTCCTTCACCCGGTTTTAAAAACCACTTCCAATCTCCGCGAATACTACGTTTACTGCACATATTACATTGGAATAAAAAACTGTGAGAAATATAAATTCAGTAATTAATAGCAAACGCCAATTAGTTGAAATGTGAAACCTATTATGACGACGTATCTTTAAATTACAAGTTCTTAAAATCTAATTGGTTAACTGATTTTCTTGTAAAAAAGAGTCAGCAGAATAAATGTAACGTTTATACAACTTAAAATTAAAAATATTCTATTTAGATATCAGCGGTCATCAGATCGCATTATGAGTTCGTAAATTCCAGTTTTCACTTAAAATTGGAAAAAAAATCCTGGAATATTTTCTAATCTTTCGTATTAATTGATCTTCATAGTAAAACAACTTTGTTACAAACATATTAAACTGAAAAAAGCAATGTAAATTAACTCTCTCTCTCTCGACCGCTTGAACGCCGATTGGATGGAATCCGTAAAATAAGATTGGATAATATTCATAAAATAAATAGGTTCTTAAACCTTATTAGGTTTTTAATTTTATCACCGCAAATCCCTTTTTACAAACTTGTTTAATAAATATCAAATTTATACGAAATTTACATAAAAAGTCTGTCTAGGCAGTCGCAGGGACCATTTTTTCGATTTTACGAGGAACATTTATTTTGATAGTTTTTAATTTTCGTTATGTTTTAATTTAATTAAAGAAAATCATTCAAAACATATTTCTTGTTTGTTTCATTTCTTTGTTTTATCAAACAAAACAAAAAACTACGGGGAGAGATGTAAATTCATTAACTTGTTTTCCAAACCGCAAACGCTGATTTGCTGAAGTGTGTAATGTATAACACGACGTGAAACTATTCAATAACAGTTTCTTTAAATCTTATTGGTTGTCTGAATTTTATTGCAACCTATTATATATAATAAATGTAATGGAGTACATGTTACGTTTTATAATTGGATTAAAATAAAAAGATCTCATTAGTTAGTCGAACGATCAGTTTATATATCATGAATTTAAAAATTTCAATTTTTTGATAGGAATAGAAAAATAACATTGTTGTGTAGGATTTATATATATATATATAAAAGAAAACTAGTAATAATCTAAATTCAGTCATCAACTCTTTTGAACACGAATTCCAATTGGCTAGAATATAACCTAACACTAAATGAAATGTTAATATTTCTATAAATCCCACTGGTTTGTTGAATTTTAGCACAGCTTTGTAACTTCTGTACAAGTACTTCAATAATATCATAAGATATTAAGTCTTGAACCCACTTTTATAACTACAAAATGAGTCAATAATTTCTAATTTTAATTTGTTTCTGACTGATCTGAATTAATTCATCACAAAAGCTTACACAGAAGCTTGTATGTGGAAAAATGAAGATGGAAATTTGTAGCGTTAGAAAAATGCCACGCCTGACCAGGGGATTCAAATCCAGGACCTCAAAATGAAATGTTAAGACGTTACCACTCCACCATGGAGATCATTAATTTTAATATCTGATAATTTTTAATAAAAATATTTCAGAATTGTTTTTCTTTCTTCAGGTTTCCATTCTTTAAGGTACATAAAACTATCATACACATTTATACTGGAATGAAAAGATTGTGGAAAAATCTATATTTATTTATCTTCTCTCTAGATTGCGATCACTAATGGGCTAGAGTTTGTAACATAAACATACGTCAAAAAGTTGAATAATACAAGTCCTTAAAATCTTATGGGTAACAAAATGTTACACTAGTCTACCATTTTATCTAGATTCTACATAATAAGAAATATTAAAAATCTAATTCAGTGTCCCCAACCTTTAACCGAGCTTGAGCCAATTAAGAATTAAAAATTTTTTGGCTAGCCACATATATATTTTGCTTTTAATAATTCAATTTAAAACATATATAATACACACAAAAAATTGCAATATTAAAGAAAATGCGTAATTTATTAAGAATTCAAATACAAATTAAATATGAGAAAAATATATTTTAATGTGAAACCTGACACCGCATTTCTTCTGCCAGTTTCTTGTACTCTGGTACATACAATGTTATAGCTAAATTCATGCAGTCATTCATATGTTCATTAGTTATCCTGGATCTAAAATTTGATTTTAGCAAATTCATTGTTGAAAAACCATTTCCGCAAAGGTAAGTTGATCCAAAGCAGCATTGCAGCCTCTGAAAACTTTCTTTTAAGAGTTGATATTGTTTCTCATCTATGAGTATCCAAAAATCTGTTTGTGATATTTTTGTTTTTAATTGGAGATCAGATTGAAAATAAATTATTTCAGTTTCTAAATTAATAGCATTTTTACTTATCATATTTGCAATTTGTTGTGATATTTCAGAAATATTAGTATCAGTAAATGGATTTTAAAAAATGAAGCAATTGGGTGAATTTTACGAAAATCAGAAAATCTAATTTTGAAATTATTTTTAAGCTCAGTGAGAGTTTCAGAATATTTATTTGTTTCAATTTTCTTATATTTCTTAACGGGTACTCCAGATTTGTAAAGTCACCAAAGTTACATTCCTTTATTTGGGCCATCCACAAATTTAATTTTGATTTAAATGCATTGATACTTCCTATTAATTCAATAATAGATTTTTTCTTTTCCCTGAAGTTCAAGATTGAGTATATTCATTTTGGTTGTTATGTCTGTAAGAAAGGTTAATTCAGATGTCTGAGCAACTGTGGCCATTAAACACGGTATTGTATTTTATAGAGCAAATTGTTTTTAGACATTTCATGCCTGAGTTGATATAATGAGCCACATCAAACATTGTCACGAGCCACGAGTAACTTATGAGTTACAGGTTGGGCACCCCTGATCTAATGAGTAATATGTTATAACATAGATGTAAAATTAATATTACTCTGAACCCTGTTTAAATAACACAGTTTTAATTAGTTGATTTTATGCCACAAGTGATATAGCAATTCAATTTAAAGTGTGCAGAAGTTGTAAAGAATGAGCTTGGTTTTGTCATTTTAATTTTAAAAAAATCGAGAGATACATGCAGTTACAAAAGTAAAACCTACAAAAAAAAAATCTAGATTCAAAAGAAAATTATTATAAAAAAAGAACACTAGTTAGCAAAAGTGACAACAAAAAACACCATTTAACAACACATTTCTCACCTGCAGGCATCCGCTCCTTCCCATCTTCGGAAGCTGTGCAACCACACCATAACCACAGTATTAGTTAAGTAATTAAACAACACCAAACAAACCATTATTAACAACCAGTTATTAAAATATATCTTATAACAGTAATTAATAGCCTGAGATGAATATAAGTTATACATTCTAAGAAGAAAATCATATCTTACAACAAAAAGATATGATTTGTTGTAATTAATGTACAGATAAATTAAGTAAGAAAAAGGTTAATGTATAATAGCAGTGAAATTAAAAAAAAAAATGGAATATAAATCTGAAGTATTACAGACAGAAAACATATTTAACGTCTCGCAAGCTTATTTATTAGTTTATTTATAGCATAACTTATTTACTTATTTAAATAGCCTATTTCAGTCTTAAATAAAATAAACATAAATAATTTTTTTTAATACCTTTCCTTATTAATTATATGGCTTAGATGATGTGTATTATCTTTCAGAAACACTTTCAATCATCAGATTTCAGAAATTTCACTACGTAAAGGTCATCACAATATTAAACCTAAAGTACAGTAATAAACTTAAAATATTCACAATAAAAATATGTAAATATCACAAAACACAAACAGTGGGCTGGAGTGGAACTCTAATTCATATATCCTGATTCCTTCCAACTTATAAGCCTGTATTAGCTTTGTAAGTTTTAAAGGCAATTCAAAATTTTTAAAGCTAAAATGGATGGTTATAAATAATTATGATTTAATAAATTAAAATTCCTTTTAATCGTTCATCTGTACAGTTATCATTATATGCTTATTTGTATTTAAATTTTAACATTGTGATAAATCCCACAGATGAGTTTTTTGAAAACGGGATGGAAGATATATATTTTGAAATGCATCATATTAATGTAAAAATCTTCAAATCTGTTAAATAATGGATAAAGGAAGGTATTGTAAGAATTGAACTAATATTCAGCATCATGGATACCATACACCAAAATATTTAACAAAAAAAAAATTATATTTAAGAAACAGGAAGAGGACATGAAAAAACAAAAGATATAATAACATGAGATTAAAAAAAGATTTCTGTTTATAAGCATTTTTTAAGTTTGTGTTTTCCTTTTAAAATTTTATAGACCCCTTATAACTGAATATTTCTAAGGTTGATTACTTATTTTGTGAATTTTTAGTGCTAATACTATACTATGTAAAAGTACTAGACATTCATTTGGCATCTTTTTTATTTTAAAAAAAAACTGTCAGAAACATGGTTTTTTAACATGATTTCCCATCATTGGCACAACTGATAGATAATTGGTGACATTTAACAGTATAAAAGTATTCAAATATAAAAATTATTATAATGCACAGCAAGATCATTTTATTGCACACATCATTTGTCTTGAGCACATGGCCATTGAGTAACCAAGAGTAAGAAAAAGAGATAAATTTCATTAGTCCTAATATGTGATGTGAAGGGTTCAGATCTGCCTTTAGGAAAATGGTGGACATTTTCAACACTTACTGTAAGACATTATCAGTTATGCATAACTACATTCCATGAATCAAATCAAATGTATCTCTGTATTATAGTCCATAGTGGAATTATAGTGTCATGCGGGCACGATAAAATGATCACATTGTACTTTCATAAAACAACTAGAATTAAACAAAGTTTGCTATATGAAAAAAATATTAATTTTTATAAAAATTATTCACTAAAAATTACAATAAAAATGTACTAATAAATATTTATATAATATTCACTTGAGTAATTCAGAATTTTTATTATATAAGTAATTGAAATAATAATTATTTCATTAAAAACTGTTGTAATAAATTAGAAACTACAAATATTAATATTAATATAACTACATTAATATAATATTAATGTAAAAGTACTTTTGTAACAATAATAATCTATTATTATTCGAAAATTTTAATGTACTTTTCCACAACAAAATTTTCATGTAATTATGCTCATACAATATTACAAAACATTACTGGCAGTGCAGTACCATTTTATATTTGAATTACTTCAAACATAATAATTTATAATGATGTATAAAATACAAGAGTTTCATTTCATGAATATGAAATAAAAATAAAATATTTATTTTAATTAATTTTAATATTAAGATAGAATAAAATGAAAATTTAACTCAGTATGTATTACATATCTTTTCATAATAATTAATTTACAACAAAACGCCTGAAGCCTTTTCCATTGGAATATCAATTATGTTTACAGCGAGTGAGAAATTTAAAAATGTTTTTTTAATCATTTTGCTAATTTTTATAAAAATTGAAATAAAAAAAAATACTTCAAAGAATTTTCATAAACAATAATAATAATAATTACATAAATTAGTAATTATTATTTTCAATTTTTATACTTATCAAATTTGACTATTTTTATTAATATAATTTTGTATAATTTCTTTCTCTTTACAACATAACATGAGCCTCATTTTATTATTAGGAGATATAAACAATTATTAAAGAAAAATAAATAAATAATAGTTATAAATGATCTGAGAATGAAGACAAAACCATATTAGATAGTTAACAGCATCTCTTAAATGATGGACAAATATGAGTATAGTATAGGTTATAATGTTGCCCAGGATTTAATTTTTAAATTGCATGATGTTACAATTTACAAGAATTACTAGGGAAAAAATGGGAGAATACTGTGATCTAATGCTGGGCAAATATAGACATCAATTAAGCATTCACTAAATTAGTTCAGTCCAGCTGAAACTAGATTTGTTTTAGTTTCATCCTCTCACCCAGAAGAACAAGTAATGCAATTATTGTAGTTTTCCAATAGTTTCAAATATAATTAAAAATATACCAAACATTGTCAAGAATTCAAGGTTTTCCAAGAAATAATTAATTAACTTTCCTATGTCTAATCTATTTAAAGATTATTACAGTAATTTTAATTATTAAATTTATTAAATTATTTAATTATTATTAAATATTTACAGTATTTTAATTATATACTTTAAAAATATCATGTACAAGAAAATTTTATACCAGAATTTAATATTTTTTTGGTGTGGGAAAGTGCAATACATAGTAAAAGGCTGTAAATTCATTTAAGATTTTACAGTTTTAATTACATCATTCCTTTCTAATGACAACCATTTCTTCTAACATTGTTGTTAACTGTACTCCCATAGTAAAACAGCAGAATAGATGTTGAAATCAATATAAAATAACTACACTTGCTGGATTTTAATCTGGAATGTACAATATCACAGAATTGCCACTGTAACTAATGCTAACCATTTACTCAATTGATAGCTTTAATTCACTTATAAATTAATATGAAAATAAAACAAATGTATATTTAGAAAAATAAAACTGACTTCAATAATAAAAGGAATTAAAAAAGTACTACTACTTTTCCAATTCTTTTTTACATGTTTAGTTTTTACATTTTTAGTTTCATCAGGTAAACAATCCACATTACCAATCCAGCAATTAAGGAAAACGTCATTCAAGCGATCCCATACAGTTATGCCAGTGAGAAAACGTATCATTTCTTATCAAATAAAATTCTCTAGTCCATATTATAGTTGAGGAAAGAGTTGTGTATGCATCATTACCAAATAAGAAACTCTCGTTACGTTTGCTTCAGCGAAAAAGGAATATCCCATAAACTTGCCGTCAGGATATTGAATGCAAATTAATTAATTTTTGGGAGTTCCTTTCACATTGTAAGAGTTCATAGGGATTTTTTGAGCCCATATACAAGCATTATGTATATTATCTTTTCCATTTTGATGAAATGTTGACTCATCACTAAACACAATATTATCAAGAAAATTGTCATCTTTAAATTGCAGTATTTTGATTGCAGAGTTGGTAGGCTTCAAAGCTTATTAACAGCTGTAAACAGAATGGACCCATATGTAAGTGCTTCCTTAAAACATTTCACACTGGCATTCCTAGTTCGTGGTTGGCCTTCCTAAAAAATTTCTTAGGACAATGCAAGAAGGATTCCCTGACTAGTTCAACATTTTCTTCAGACATCCTTTGTTGTCCCGTACTCTTCTCTTTACGTACATATCTGGTTCTTTCAAAATGATTATGCCATCAGCAAATATTACTATCACTTGTAAATTCACAAAACTTTCCATAGATCCATGTTGAATTGTAATTATAGATTCACATTTAGCAAACAATAAAACAAAGAAGGTTTTCTGTTCAGGAGTTGCCATCTTTGGTAGTGGCGCTGTCAAGCAGAAAGTCAGGAAATCAATCTAAGGCAATGTGTGCAATTAAAACTGTCCTTTTTGCTCTTTAAATCTAGCCTTAGATCAACCCTGTACACCTCATCCAAAAAAATATAACAGATTAAAATTCCTTAATTTTTTTTTTCTATATCTGTTATTATTTTTTACTTCTTAGTTTTTTAATTCCATTTATATTACTTTATTTAAGAACAGTATACTTTATACTGTACTTAAATGTAAATTATAAGTATAAGTGTAAATTATATAATCATAAATTATAAAATAAAGAAGAGAATGAAAAAAAACTTTATGTAGTCAATAGACATCACTTAGTCAATAGGCAGCACTTTATGTAATCAGTGGTCAGTAGATGCAATAAGAAACATGAACAAAGGCTTTTCAGAGAACTAAAAAATATATATATATATATATATATATATATATTTTGCTTTACATTTTTCAACCAATTTTCTTTAATAAAATGATATTAGGCTATTTACCAATGCATTATAACAATTTATTGCTACTAAGCAATTATGATCTCAAAGAAATAAAAAATATAAAATACAAAAATGTAATTTTTGTAACAAAAATTTATCACTTAAGCATTTGAAAGAAAGTTTACAGCAGGACTAACAGAGAAACTTTTCCTCTACACATTAAAAAAAAATTACTGACACTTGATTTGCATTTCATAAGAAGTACATACATATTTTACATAAGTACGTACATATTTTTTAAATATATGGATCATTCTTTTAACAGGAGGGAGTTGCAAGCCACATTATAAAAATGGCCAAGACTGTTTTGTAGAATTTTTTTCCTGTCATGTTACCTCCTAATAAGAGAACATAATGTGGCTGTCTGATCATCTGACTTTCATCACATGTTTCCTTCCTATGAGGCATTTGTAAACTCAATTATTCAGCAGTTGAAACATAGAATCAAGCTAGAAATTAACTGAATTTCTGTGGAGATGCTGTAAAGAGTAATGTGTGAACTACACAACAGACTTAATGCATACAACAAATTGGTCACCTGAATGATGTTATTTATATGAAACAGGATGCTATCTACATAACTAAATTTAAAAAAAAATATATAATAAAATTTTGTAATATGTACAAAAATTATATGAATGCATGAAAAAGTTGTTGATTAAGTTTTTAAAATGTTCCAATTCACTGATATACCAGTGTCACGAATTATAAAATTTTATAAAAAGTCAATGGATTTTGAAAATTCGATTAAAATATAGTCTTTATTTTTTGTAGAAATAATTTAAAATAGTAACTAAAAACAAACTTTCAGTCTCATAATTTTTTATAGACTTTCAGATTTTGAAATAAATATTTAAAAAGCAAAATCAATTTTTGAGATGGGTACCCTCCACCCCACCCTACTTTTATCAGCCCCTCCATTACTACTATTGTCCTACCATTTTGGTTTCTCTTTCTTTTATTTAGATTAACTTATTTTGGTTAGTTTATAAATACCTCTTGATATTGTTCTTCCTAGAGTTGTTAGCTTTCCTTCAGTTTAGTTTCTTCTTGATGTTATTTAAAGTAAACTTTTTCACTGTTCAAGGTTTTATTTAACAACGTTTCTTGTGTAGTTACTTTTCAGTTTCTGTTTCTTTCTCTAAAAAGAAACTGTGTAAAGCTTTTCACAGTTTTCCTCTTAGGTGTCTATCTTAATTGGTAAGATAGCTTATCTACCTGTAAGCTTGTTAGATTGAACTGTTTACTCTGGAGCAAAACTTAAAAGATGAATGACTACCAGAATTCCCAGTAAAAGTGATTTTAAAATATCAGACAGTTGTTACATTATAGATTGACATTGTTAAATTATTGCAAATTATTTGTTAAATTTTTTAGTAGTATAGTGTCCTGTTACCATTTATTTCACCATAAAATTTCCTTCAAAATTCATTTACATTGCTTAAGCACAGTTATTTTTAAAATATTTTGATTTTTCATTACTTATTCATAAGTTTTTATAAACAAAAATGAACATCTTCTTTTACGTTATCTGTCATATAACCAGTTTAAAGCTATTCTCCTCTCTGTTCTGTACAAAACTTTTAATCTCAACTTACTGTATATAATATATAAGACACTGTTAATTATTTTACACATTCTCTAGTTTTTTCTTTGTTGTTTTTATCCAATATGAGAGTTGTTGATAAAGAAACCAAAGTTTGTTTATAACAATATTTATTCGGTAATTAACATGTTACACAGCTTATCTCCTTCAAAGTACACTCGTACTCTATTAACATACTTCTCCAAGCAATTTTTATTTTTTTATTTTACTGTTGGTAAGCTTCGTGGAATCTCTGTACTATAGAACATAGGGCTCATAGAAATTTCTTTAACTCTGACTGCTTTTAAAATGCCACTTTAAATTAAAGCTTGATTTTAATTTTTTTTTAAATGCCTGCAGAAGTAAATTCTGGTGGTAAGAGGATTGAGGTATATCAACTGTAGCATATTTTTCTGAAGAAGGAACAGCATGGAAGAAAGTAAAGTAAAGCACCAAACAATTGCTGCGTTATGTCTCTGGCTGTTTCGTTCTCATTGTCTACCATAAAATGATTTAAAATAAAAGTTTGTTGTCTTTTTGAACTGATGAAATAACAGAAATACAAACAAAATCTTCAAGAGACTTTTTGTCACACTGATTTTTAGTTGAGGTGATGGTTTTCTCACCTCTGCAATGATTTTACCCTAGTTTCTACATCATACCTAGTAACTGTACACCAATCTCTCACAACCTGTTATGATATTTTTAAAAAAGTGTCTGTTGTCATTTTACTTCTCTAAAAGAAGTTCTCTAAAATACACAATGTTGTGTTTTTGTTTTGTGATTAGCAGCTGTAACACAAATTTTGTTATAATATGATACATGTTCAGTTTTTAGGTCACATCTAGTGATACAAAGTTTTCTGGATTTTCTGCTGGTAGTTCGCTGACACTTTTTCTGATAATAGAACAAATGTTTTCAATAACTGTTCACCTAGTGCACACTACTGTACAGTATGCTCACATGCATATGTCTATGACACTGCTCTTCATACCTCTCCATGAATCCAGCAATTCTCTCCCACCCTGCAAGTCAACTGAGCTTTCTAGATTTTGATGATGACTACATTAATATCATCTAACTGTGTTTATTTGAAATAATTGTTTGAAAATTAAAAAGATTGTGATTTCATTGTAATTCAACAAATATTAATATAAAATTTTATTGATACATTAATTTTTAGAAGAAACAATAAAGTTACTGTCAAACATTTTTTATGCAAGTAAGTCTTATCTCAACTGGCTATATAAAAGGTAATTACAGAGCTACCATAATCTCACACCGATAAGAAGTCAGTTCAGTTAACTACTGTAATTCTGATAATCTAACTATATTATACCTTCAAATAATGTAATTTACATTACATTCTTATTATTATTTATGCACACAATTTATTTATTTGTTACCAATGAAACTAAACACAAATATGTTCCAAAAATGATGGGGTATAGACAATTTGAACCAGTTTTTTGAGAAAGTAATGTAAGTTGCTTAAAAAAAATTCAAAATTCATATTTTTCTAGTGTAATTTTTATCCATACCAGTGATATTTGTAGTAATATAATATAATTATGTATTCTGTATAATTATGTACAACATAAATTTTGTAAGAGTATATAATGCAGTACGGGCACCAACACAGAGATTAGTTTTCAGTTGTATAACTTTTAAGCCCAATAATTATAAACCACAGGAACCATTAAGCAATTACTGAATCATTTTTATTTATTGATTTTTATTCATTTGTAGTAATTTATTAAACTTATTACATTATTTGTTTTTCTTATAATAAACTACACTAAAATTAACTGAATATTTAGGGGAATTGTCCCTTTTAACCTTATTTTCATAACGGCAAGATTTTCAATTATAAATAACCCAAACAATTAAAAAATATTAAATTTAGCAAATAAAAATAAATTGTTAATTTAAAGAACATGTCACATAAAGATCTACCAATAAAAACAATATCTGAAACTAGTATCTCATTATGACAATGTTAATAAAAGAATTACATAGTGCAGATTCAGTCAATAATATTACCCCAAACAAGTGCTATTAGATTTCAACCAAAACCACCATAAAATCATTAATTGTTACATGCTCTTAAACATTCTACAGTATTTATAAATAATAATTAATTATATTTTACAGTATAATTTTAATTACACAATTATACAGTAATAAATAATAATGTTAACTTACGTTTCATCTGTATAAAATTGAGCTGTTCTATTGCACGTGCAACAGCTTTTTCATCAAGTGTAAGATCACATTGGCAGGATACACGAGGTGTTGCAGTTACATCTTTATGCCATGTGATATCAACATTTGCAACCCTGTTTATCAACATTCCACCAATCTGAAACAATAAAAGAATTATGATGCAATTATGTCATTCATTTACTTACTGTTTTAAGCAACTACAGGCATTTTTTTTTGCTTGATGATTTTGCCATATAAACTTGAAGCTTGTCTGTGGAATACAGAAATGGAATTTTGTAGCATATGAAAACTCCCATGCCTGACCAGGATTCAAACCTAGGACCTTAGATGAAAGGCTGAGACACTACCATTCCACCACAGAAATCGACTAGGTTAACTGCCCAATTACAGTTGCTGAAGAGAGATGAATTTTATAGTGCATGAAAAATGCCAAATATTAAATACTGTAACCCAAGTCCTTCCAAATGTAGTGATGCTATCCCCTTTACCACAGAAGTCGTCAAATTAATAACTAGATAAAAGAATAATAAATAGCTGGCATTTTCTTAATAAAGATTTTGACTTTAGAAAAAACTGTTTGTTAATTATTTATATATATTTTCATAACCATCTTAACTGGCTGAATAACTATTAATAAAAATAAAAGTAATTAAATATTATGCACTTAATAGATAATAATGAATTTCCATCAATTCAACACTCAGTTACCTGAGGACCGGCATAATAGAAAGAAATGGTTAGTCTTTTAACAACAATCAGTTTGTTATTTATGAATAATTAACTTAAATATTTTATTTTAATTTCCATTTTTTTTTAACTATAAAAGTTAAATGTAAGTTTAAATTGTATTTTTTAAGTACTCCTAATAGGACAGATTGATAATTTACTTTTAACCCCAACTCAATTGAGTACTGATTTAAAGGAAGCAGCACCCCTCTTAATCAGAATTGGTTTTGTGACAGATAACATTACAGTGAATATAAACTAAGAAAGTTTACAAAGCAGAGTATATTTAGATTAAAGTTTTTTCTCAATTTATAAAAAAATTTTATCATCTAAAAAGTAAATGCTGGCTTACATAATAGCATCATTACTGATGTCATTCAGCAATACTTCCAGTAAATACTATATTTTGTATGATTTAACTGATTTAGAGCATAAAACAGTAAAGTGAGAGTTAGTGTCAGTTACACAACTATGCAACTGATTTGTGTAAGCAATGAAACTCTGAATGAAACTACTAGTCAGAGCTTCATGTTAGAATCATACAAAAAATCAAAAACTGTAATCATTTAAATAATTTACAAAAATTAATAAAATTATTTTAAAAAAATGTAAAGCTTTACATTTTTACTGTAATAAAGGAACATCCTATGCAGTGATTGTAATTTAGGTTAATGCTTAAGGAAGGGAATGATGATATGGTGCTGCTGTATAAGTGTTGGTGTGTCAGTGCTGTTGTATGGTACTGAGCCTAGGATTTATCAAAAGAATATTGTTGAAAAGAATTGAGGCCCTAATGACATGAATCTATTAAGAATTGCTTAATATCAGTTGAAAGATACGGTTCATAATGAGGGTGCACTCAAAAGGCTGAAAACTAGTACAAAATAGTTAAGTGCTAAGAGGAAAGAGCTAGAGTACTTTCACAAATCCAGCCAGAGATATCCAGAGAGTTTTGCTGTTTTGTGTCTCATAATTTAAGAGAAATGATAGGAAATTGTGGTTCAAGAAAATGAAGAATTTCATGACTGAAATATTTAAAGTAGTGATTTTCAAGGTCATTAGGTCTATATTTTGGTTAGCTGTGGACACAGTTGTAATTACTCAGATGATTGCCAACATTTGAAAATAGACATGATAAAGAAGAAAAATGAAATTACAATTTTTGTAAACAGTGATTTTATTATTTAAAAAAAAATATTTTTACATTGCTGATCTTTTGTAGAAACCAATGTTATCTATTTAATTTTTCTTGGAAAACTCAACAGAAATACATCTTAAAGAACCTTAATATTTGAATTATCATATAAAGAAAAGTGTTCAAAATTATCATGTAGTATTTAGATTATCTATTAAATTTTTTGTATTGTGTAACAAAAATCAGTAAAAATACTTTTTTAATATTACCTGTAAAAATGCTGCAGCATCAGTTTCCTTAAGTGCTTCAATACAGAACTGTATAAGCCCAGTTGTATGCTGGAGTTTGCATGTGCATGTTGATACTTGTTCTTTGAGCATACGTACTTTCATTTCTTTATCCTGTCTTATGTATTCAATTAATTGTTGCCTGCGTGCTTCTATTGCTTGTATTAATGCATCACACTGGCTGCTTACTACATCCTCAAATTCGGCACAATTTTCCTGTAAAATAAAATAGAAAAAACTATGAAAATTTATATTTAAAATTTTTTTTTTTAAATATTTAATTTGTAGATGTCAACTATGGTTAGAATAGATAATATAGACAAATTCCTTTTACTACTGAAGTGGATATAAAACAATAAGAAATAAAAAAGTAAAGTTATTTTATTTATAAATTTTCACATAATACATTGTTTCTCCAAACAATAGAGAATAAATATACGAGGGTGGATCAAATATAAATGAGAGTTTTCATTCTGAGTGTGTAAGTTTGAAGGGAACAGATGGCTGCTTCTAGAATGATTAGTGGGGAGATCAGGCAGTGTCTGGTTCAAACCAGTTTGGCAGTAGTGCTTGTGATGTCAGAGCAACAGGTGCATCCTTCCATTGTGCAATGTATTATCATTAAATTTCTCACTCATGAAAGCGTAGAACCAGGGGAAATTCTGCAAAGATTGACTGCACAGTTTGGGAATCAAACACTGTGAAGGGCTCGTATGTTTACCTGCATAAGAAGTTCAAGGAAAGATGTCGGTGGGTTGAAAATCAGGAACATGATTGCCGTCCTCAGACCAACATTACAGAGGAGAACAATCACACGATTCGTGACCTTATTGAAGGCGATCGATGTCTGACAGTTTCTAAAATTGCATCACAGGTTGGAATAAGTTATGGAAGCTATCAAATAATCATGACAAAAGACCTAGAGTTCTGTAAAGTGTGTGCCAGGTGGGTCCCTTACCTTTTGACAGCAGAACACAAGTTGAGATGTTTGCAGGTCTGTCAGTAGCTTATAGCACGATTTGCAGAAGAAGGAAATCCATTTTAGAATCAAATTGTCTCCTGCAACAATTGGGTCCATCATTGCATACCCGAATCCAATCAAGCAAGCATGCAGTGGCAGTGGAAGGGGGAGGTAGCCCTTGCGAAAGAAACTCGGTTGTCAGCTGGCAACATGCTTACAACTGTTTTTTTGACCAGTAAGGCGTTTTGCACACTGATTTCTTGCATGAATGTTGCACAATAAATGCTGCTTATTACTGTGTGCTTTTGAATGAGGTAAAGTTTGCTTGTCATTCCAAAAGATGTGACCAACCGATTTGAGATGTTGTTCTCCTCCATGACAACGTTCAGCCCCATACTGCAGCTCTAACTTGCAGAAAGTTACAGGAAATGAGATGGATTCCACTTGACCATCCTCCCTATAGTTCTGACCTATTGCCCTGCGATTTTCTTCTCTTTGAGAAGAAAATCTCCCAATCTGCTGGTAAAACGCATCTCCAGAACAAGATTACATTGAAAAATGATGTATGCATGGCTATTTGATTACACCAAATAAAACTTTAAAAAAATATAATCTCGTTCATATTTGATACACCCTAGTAATACAAAACTTTTAAATTTAACTGGCTGACTGAAATCATATATAGGCAGTGTATAGAAAATGTTATTTATTAATAACAAAAAAAATCTTACATAACAAAATTTCATTCAGAAAAGAAAAAAAAAGCTAATAAATCTAGTTAAGATAGATTGGGACATTTTTTTGCAAAGACAAAAAAATTAGTACATTTTCATTACATGAAAACTACTGAAATTATAAGTTTCATTTAGTATGTGCTACAAAATAATGAAACCAACTGAAAAATTTATTTAAAAAATCTAAGCCTTTTTTTGAGAATTTTTGTCTAATTAGGGATACCTTGACTTCATAATAAGCTTGAAGTCGAACTAAAATTCATAATTGAGTTTGCCAAAAAAATTAAATTAAACTATATAATAAAATAATTATCTATCACGGATTGCAAGAATTTGATCAATCTGATGTATGTCAATCTCAAGATATTTATAATGTGAAAAAGAACCATCAAACACAGTAATGAGTAAATTAACAAATATTTATTTATCAAACAAAAAAAAAAAAAGAAACAAACATTTCAATGTAGATTAATATAATATAATAAAAATCATAAATTGTGTATGTAAACTAAAACTAACAATCTACCCTGCATTTTTTTAATAATTAAGTAGTAATATTTAAAAACGTATACTAATGGTATATGTCAATTTACTGCTCCAGAAAGTGCAGTGAATCTGAAAAGTTTTATTTTACTACGCAAAACAATCAGTTATTAGTAATTTTTTTTTAAAATTAAATTTAAAATATAACAATGAGTTAATTACTTTTATAATTGTAATAGAATCAAAAACTAAAATTAGTTTATATAGATTAAGAGAATAAACAAAATATTTTTGCATGTTTAAAATTATAAATAGAATATAAATAGTTATAAATGTAAGTATATCTTATATGAAATTTTATTATACATACAGTACCATTTAAGATTGGCTGAAATAAATTTCCTATTATTATATACAAGTTTGTTCCAGTTTGAAGAAAAGAAGTATGAAAACATAGGCTCATACATTATAACAAACTGGTGAATGATAAGCATGAAAGAAAAGTTACACCACTGAAAATTATATACGTATTTCACCTTTAAAAGTAAAAGTTTTATTAGTAAAAAGACAGAGTTGTGGTTAGTGAGTTAAGAATGGATTATTTATTGAGAACCAGTGCCTCAGACTATTTTAACTTCTAAAGAAATAATAGAGGTAGAAAGTTCATAATAATTAAAGTAACTATTATTGTGATTAACAAAACCTATTGAAACAACTGACAGAGAATTTTCTCTTACTGTACACTAGATATTTAAATTAACTTGTTGCTATTTTGTTGTTACTTGTTGACATTTTGGTGGATGTAATGAATATCAGATGTGTTTAATCTATAAGTTCCAAATTAAGTCTAATGAAAATCCAATTCTATTTTACTTTAATGTATTTTATTAAAGTTATAGCACCATTAAAATATTAGAACTTTTACGTTCTACCTTAATTTAAACACAACAGTTATAATAGAAGTATAGCTTGTCTAAGCCAAATTGGCACAGATCTGATGAACAGCATAGGCAGCATATCTTGCTGCCTAACGAGCACGGGTTTATAATACTATTCGATTAAAGAAAGTATGTATATGGTACAACTATTGTTTATTCGAATCAATGAACAAGTTCGCGTTTTATATTTATTAAATACTTATTTAATCCTGAGGTGATATATTATTAAATTAATAATTTATTTCTTTATTAGATACTGAAATAGATATATTATGTAGTATTATGGAGATTAATTGTCTGTAACTGATTGGTGTTTAGGTCTAAATATATTTATTTATAGTTTTATAACTGTGTAAAATATCCAAGCTAAACACGCACAAGATTGATGTCTACTGTTTATGCTACGTTTTTCGCCCTTTGTTCTGGGAGTGGTGAACAACCATACACTAGCATAGGCTATGAGTCATACATAACAAAAATTTCCTAATTCAGGTTTGTGTACATAATAACCGAATGACATGTCATTCTTAACATACAAATGAAACATTAAATCTCTATTTTTACAAACCGTTCCTAATTCATTCAGAAACTAACTTGCTTTTGTAAATGATTCCATTCTAATTTATACTGTATTTGCAGTTAAAACTTGTTCAGTTAATTGTGTGTATCCAAAGAGTAAGGTTATCGTCCAATTATAGTATTCTTTGAGTTTCAATTTTTGAAAGCAGTTGAAGTCTTAAGTGATATTTTAAAAGTAATTTATTCCCCATTAAGTTAGTAAATTTTTGACAGCTCTATCCTTATGGTAGTGAATTGATTTTATTATTTTGCATATTCTATCAAATTTATGTAGAAAAGACAATCACCACCAGAGGAAAAAAATTGTACAAAACATTTTTAATTACATGGCAGGAGAAGCAACAGCTGGAATGTTTGACCCTAAAAAAAAATGTAGAACGTGTTGCATGTACCACAGGAGTCTCAAAAAGAACAGTTTAACAAATTACGGGTAAAATAGCTTCGAAAAATAATTCAGTTTTCCTTGCAAAGGAATAAATCACAAAAAGGAAGTGACAAACCCAGACAGTTTTGATTAGAATGCCATGCGATGTAAAGTGTTAAAATTTTACTCAAAGGAAGGCTGTTTGCCATCTCTAAGGAAACTTACCACAAAACTAAAAAATTATAAAAAACTAAAATTAAAAAAAAAACATGATATTCAGTACATATGATTTGTGTATTTGAATAAAGTTGAGGAAGAGCAAGAAGACAGAAGAATACATAGATTGAGTTGAAGGAAGGCCAATCGTCTGAAGGATAATAATTATCCTTGTCGTGAAATGTGATTCGTTCCCAACTGTTTGACAGCATGGAAAGCCAAATCTTCCTCAGGTGATTATCATTCTCAGATGAACATGTTTTTAAAATGGATAAGAGAAAAATGAATACCTAACTTGCCAATAAATGGTGTCATTATTTTAGATAATGCTTCTTATCACAGTGCTGAAGAAAGCCAAGCACTGAATTCAATATCAACATGAATTCAGCTTACCATTCCATGAAAATTTGAGGAAAGTTCAGTTGTATGAGACAATTAAAAAAAAATAAAGATCATCTGAAAACATATAAGATAGATGAGATATTGGAGGAAGGCGGGTTCACTGTTTTGTGCCTACCCCCATATCATCAGAATTTGAATCCCATGGAGATGATGTGGGCAAGGTTGTCGAATAATTTGCCGCCTTGGTTCAATACCTCAGTTAGAGTTAATTATTCTAAATATTTTATTGTTTGCCGGTTCATACAAATAAATAACAGTATTTACTTCGTTTATAACATAAATTATTTTTATTATAATCTTGAACTTGTAATTTATATATTTAACATTATTATATTTATTAATTGTACATTCATAACAAACATAAGTTAAGTCTCTGAAGGATGGAATCAGACTCCCTAAAAATAGGGCATTAGACATATTTAAATAATAAGCGTAATAATAAAAAGGAGAGAATTTATAAAGAGTAAGAAAAAAGTGAACATTTTTATTTTAAAATTTAAAAGTCCTACTTTAATAAAATTTAAAGTCCCTCCTTTTAATAAAAAAGTAGCAAATGAAACCTGAGGCTTAACAACAGGTGAAGAACCGGGTCACAGCCAAAAATGTACAATTTATGACAGCTGCAACAATGGAAATTTGTCATAAAAAGTTTGCAGAACTCTCAGTCGAGGACTGAACAAAATGTTGCGAATATGTAAAAAAAACAAAGATGAGTATCGCAAGCTGCAAGGACTTCTAGAACAACAAATTGCATGTGTCATCATCAATTTGAGAGCGAGAGTTCATCAGAATCGTTAGAAGAAGACGAAAACATGCAGTAGGGATTGAAGTGCTACATAACTTTGTAATTTTTTACTTTAGTTGTTTGTATTATGCTAGTGCTAGTTACAGAATCATAATGAAATACATTATAAAGTAAAGTGTAAAAGTTTTACTGAAAAAAGGATTGTCGAGCAATTAAAAACAATTCTAAAATCACAGAAAAACAAGAAATACTTGCATGTCAAGGTAATAATTACATATAATTTTTGTTTTACTTTAAATATTTAAAAATAAGTTAGCTAAATATTTGTGTATTGTTTTATTCGGTTACAAATTTATTTATTTTTTTATATAAGTCAAAAATAATTTAAAAATTTTATGATGTGAATTTGTGTATTGAGTGGAATAAACATTACTAAAAAAAAATTATACCATAATTTGTATAAAAAAATTATTTAAATTAAAAAATTATTCTTTATGTATACCGTAAAATTTATTATGCCATATAAATACTGTCTTCCATGAGTAGCATATTATAGCTCCACGCTAGCTAGGCAACCATTGCCTCTGTGCCAATTTGGCTTTGACAAGCTATACAAATTGTTTACACTATTCCCTATATTATAGGGTGAAATATTTAAAAAAGAGGTATCAGGCATGAATAAATGATCTTATTTGTTGGACTGCACAACAGAAATCTACTTCACTCAGTCATATCTATTAAATGGTGAATGCAGCTTAATAAAAATGTATTGTAAGTGATAAGGTCATGAATAACCATAGTATGGTGAATCAGCTGTCTTACAATTGGAAGATAAGGAGAGGAAGTGATGACGGCAGCTTGTTGCTATGACTATGTCCAATTACAATAAAGAACTGAAACTGGTTATAGCCCATTTCGCAAGAAATTATTTGATTTCTATAATACAGTTATAACACTAAACCACTTCCCCGTTCAAGCATCTCTATCTTTCTTTCTTCTGTAAAACTGTACACAGACACCAACCTAGTGTTAAAAATTGCTAGCTGTAGGCTATGCTTAATTACAGATAAAAATATTTTAAATAAATGGTGGTCAAAAGAATAACTAGTGTTATTTTTCAAATTAAAAAAAAAATTAATCATACTGGTGACCTAAGTAATTTAATGATCCTATTAAAAGATAATGTGTTTATAATATGACAGAATTTAACAGTATATATAAATTTTGTATAACATTAAGTTAGATCCAGTATTTTATTTAAGGTAAATGCTGTGTATTTTTCCCCCTTCAGTTTATAATTGTCATTAAAAAATATATATATATATATATATATTTTGGTACAGCACATGTGAAGTAGTATCATCACCATTTTCCATGGTCTCCTTTGCTAACTTTATACCACAATGAATAAAACTCGTTGCTATACAAATTTATAAACTGTTTATGAATAAAATATTCTCAAGAAATAAACTAACTTTATATATTAAAAAACGTGAATAATAATCTACAAAAGATGAATCATAATATTTTTAACAACTTACATTCAATTTGTCTGTCATGGCTTTTAATCGCTGTATGAATTCTGTAGTAGAACGTGCTTTTTCTGAAAGCTGCTGTAGATTCTGTGATAACTCAGTCTGAAACAAAAAAAAAATAATAAAGCTTAAAATTAATTATAATAAAATTTAGTTTATTAAAAACAAAATTATTCATATCTGTTTACAAAAAGAAGGGTTTAGTAGTAAAGATGAAACTGAAAGTAGTAAAACTATTTGAAACAGATTATAAAGAATGCAAGAAGGTGATGAGTTTTCAGGAATGGCAAAATTAAGAAAAAAGGTGAGAAAGTCATGTTTGATGGCAATAGCCAAACATACTGGTGCACTGCAAATAAACACAGAACCTGCTGGATTATATACATGACTTGAATTCCTGTGATCCATCAGGTATCAGTCTATATTTACTACCCATAACAGAAGCTTCACTTGACATTTCCAAAAAATTTTTGTACAAAAATTTTATATAATTTTTTTTTAAATTCTAGTCTTTCTGAATCCATTTAATAAAATGATTTCCAGTGATTAAATCTAAAAAGAAAATGTTCCTACAATAATGGGGAAAGATTTCCTGTTTAAACAGCAAAAACATAATTATTAGTCATTTAAAATTCTAGTTGCTTTAATTTTTATAAGTTGAAATTTTTTGCTGAAATAAAACTCAAAACAAATAAATAAATAGACCTCTGTTCAACTTTGAAATAAACAGAAAAACTTTTCAGGAACGTTTTTGCTTTTCAGGAAAGTTTGCTGAGATTCATAGTGAAAAATTAAAAAAAACTAACAAAAAGAAAGTGGGATTTTTTCCTTTTTAATTAAATAAAACATAAAATATGAAATGCTAAAATTTATTTATTTTTTCATTATTTTTTGTTTGCAAGTAAATATTTCAAGTGAAGCTTAGTAGACAGTAAAAGCTTAGTAGGCACTCCTGCATCTAGTTTACGCTGTAAGGTTTATTAAAGCATGTTTTGCTGTCATGTGTAAATCCATAGAAATAGAAAAACAGACATAAATTGGAGTGATAGGCTAACATAATAATGATCATAAATTTAAATAATGGGATTTTGCTTATAATTGTGTAATAAACAATTATCAGGAAATAAAACTGATTCTTAATTTTCAGAAAAAAAATGCTGGCTATACATATTCTATAAAGAAAATGCTCACTATGAAAAATGTCTCTCCTAACTGCAAAGAGTATGGAACAATAACATATTCCATAAAATCTCTGATATCTAAAAAATGGTTACATCAATTTCCAGAAATGAAATCTCTTTACTATCCTCTACATTTCAGTAGTGGGAATCACACAGTTCTGTAATGGAATGCGGCAACTAACTTGGTAACCTAAATAAAAACACAAAAGAATAAGAGTGGAAGTTCAATACAAATCTGACTTACAACACACTGATCAGTTATGAAAAACTTATAGTAATAATAAAAAACAAAAAGTTAAATAAAAATTGAAAAAAGGCTTTGTAAAAAAAAACTTTTGATAAAGTATAAATAATTAGACTTTATAAATCAAATCCATTTCATAAATTAAATCTTTGCCTACCAATGAGCACAGAAAAGTAACATCTCTTATTGAATTTCTGAACATTCTAGAGAAACATGACTTGATTTTGTTTTATGAAATACAAAAATAAAATTCAATCTGTAAATTTAGATTAAATAAATGAATTTAAGTCTATTTTTTCTTTCTTCTGTAAATATTATTTATAGTATGTGGTTTAGCTAATCACTCAAAGTACTGCTACTTAAAAATTTATAATACAAAATATGACAGCCTTTGATTTAGAGGCCTATCTTCTCACCCAATAATAGTGTTTACTTGAATAAATTTATGACTGAAACCTTCCTCAAAGTTCAAAAATTACACTGGCAAGTGAAAAATTATTAAGATCAGCCCACTGATTCCTTCATTTTAAATAAATATATCCTACAATCATATGAGCATTTTTTTTAATATAATAAGATACTCATAGTAATACTAGCTTAAAACCAGTCTTGTGCTGTGGGTTTTGTAGAACACAATTTAATATAATAAACACAATTTAAAAAAAAATAGTAATTACCACATAATCAGAGGAATTCACAATTTGAGGATAGAATTATTTACTCTGATTTCATAGTGGATATGTAGGATCCAAGTAGAATCCCTCTGCAAAATTTTTATAAAAATATGATTGGTGAGTGAAAGAGTAATATTTTGCTTTTGGGATTATATAAAGTTTATTTATTTATTCAAGAATGAAATGAAAAAACAAAATAATTTAAAAATAAATTTAATCAAACTGTAAGTATGAAAGTTTATTTTTAACATAAAGATCACATACATTACACATAAATATCTAATACTGAAATAAATCATCAGGTGAAAAAATGTATAGCTAAAAATACATTTTATTAACTAACTCGTCAGTGAAATATATTCAGCTAAAAGAAATAAATTGCAGCAAATAATATAATAAAATTCAAACAAAAATATAAGAATTAAGTCACGCTTTAATAAATAAACTTATTTTATTGGCTGAATAGTAATAAGAAAATTATTAAAAATATACAATGAAAATATATGATATAAAATTATTATTCATACTATTTTTTTCCTCTAATAATAATAAAAATAATTTATTCAAAATTTTATAACTAAAACAGTTATTTCTTCACAGCATATAATTCATTCTCATAAGTTTAAATATATTACCATGGCAACAGCCAGCCAGAAGTTTTTCATTCTACCCTGACATAAACGATTAGTAGTCGTACTAGTAGTATTAGTAACAGGAGTATTGATATTGTAAAACAATTACAATCTCAATACAAATTGAATAATCAATATAAAATTAATAAAAAGATTAATTATTAAAAGTTAATAAATGTATGTTTCATAAGGATGCACTTTGTCAATGTAATCTGGCAGTTCTTTGTTGCTACAAAACATGCATCTTATTAATACACATCTACTTATTAATAAATCAATATTACTATTAGATGTTAATAGTAATATCTACAAAAGTAATTAAGATTTATAAAAGATTTTCATGCCGCTAACCCTTCTCCCCCACCACATAAGAATCTAAATCAAATGTTTTACGGTTTAGTTTGTACTTTGAGTACATATGAGCTTTGTTTCAATGAAAGGCATAAACCCTTGTTCACCTATAGCTTGGACAAAGGATCTCTGTAAACAGAAAGTATTTCTAGTTAAATTAGTAAAATAAAAATATGATGTGGACATCACATGACTTCCTCGTACGCCTATTATATTACATATACAATTTTTTTTTAAATGATTAGTACATAAAATTTATTTCATTAACAACTTCTGATGTTTTTTCTTTTTTTTATTGTTATTATTAAATTATTATTTATCGTAAAAATTTTATTACAATCAGAGGTTAATAATTATTAATAAAAAAAAATAAAAAATAAAATAAAAAAATAAAACAAAATATGAACATAAAAAAAAGTATTATTGGCGGTACTGATATAAAAAGGAGCATTAATTGTTAAATAAAAAATAGTTAAAATATTCGTGTTAATTATTACAATCGATTTAATTGTAACAGTTTAAAATGCCATGCCTGGCCGGGATTCCAACTCCCAAAAGAAAATATTGTTAATAATCATTTTAAATATTAAATACGTAAATATTAGTTAATTTAACTTTAATATCAAGTTTTGAGTATTCAAATGCTAGCAAACAATTGTTATACGGCAATAATGTTTTACTGTAATATTTTCCCTTTTCAACTTTTATAAATTTAATATCTATTCATTTAATCTTTTCATCATCAATTTGAGAAAAAATGAATATTTATAGGGGTTTAATTAATACTCAGGTATTAAAATAATCAGTATATTGTAATTTCTTCAAAGCAACAGGACATGAAACTTGGAGTGATATGAAGAACGCGGGTATAGTCGGCCTCTTATCTTAAAAACAGTAGTTATAGATGGTTATCCGTCCTTCGTACAGGTAAAAACGTATTTTGACCGGTTCTTAGCGTTACCCGACACACCAATAGGAGGTGGAACGTTCTCTTTTCTCTTTTTTTAGTGAAGACAGGTACAAATATTTTTTTAACTTTCTTCACCCCTTTCAAGATCGAAATTCGAAAAATCTAGAAATGTTATTAGTTATTCACGTGATGATTACACTCACAAAAAAACCAATATGGATATTATTATTTATTATAAAAAACTGTTACACGCTTTCGGAGAACATCAACAGAAAATACATTTTTTTAAAAATAATAATAAATATTCTGACAACGATTCTCTTTCCGAGAAAATTCTTTTGTCGGAAATTTTATTCTCAATTAGGGCTACTGAAGACGGTTGGTTGCCTTCACGTGGTGGTGGTGTTGGACAGCCCAAAGCTCCTCGGAGTTTTTGGTGAACTAAACAAGAGAATTCTACAGCTTGCAACTTTAGTCTAATTTTGAAAATTAGAAGATTTTCATGCATCTGCTAAAGATCACAGTAAAGATAGAAAGCTGTTTTATAAAAAAAAATCAATCCTCAGGCGGTAAAAATCCGTCATACTAAAAGTGTGCAACTGGCTATCTCTGATTTTGCGGGGCCAGATAAAGAAAAGACAAATCGATCTACAAGGAGAAATATTTCGTACGATCTACAAATGGAAATTCACTCTTAAAAATCGGAAAATTAACCAAACTGTTAAATAAATTTCAAATCAAAATCTGCACGAATCAAAAAACAAGATCCAAATATGAAAATAATTTTAATCATCAAAATTTTAAAAGTAAACCCAACCTAAACAGTTTTTGATTTCTAAATAATTAGAAATCAAAAAAGAAATTCTGAAAAATCAGCAATGTAAAATTTAAAAAAAACATTTTTTGAAAATGTTGGTTTAACTAGTCACTTTAACACTTAAAATTTCCGACAAGAAAGAAATAAGTAGAGTTCAAAAATGTAAATATACGGGAGAAATCATAACACCGAATATAATTGATGAAAATGGGATGGAGTACGAAAAATTGAAACTGCCTATCATATCACGAAGAACATTACAATAAAAAATCGTTGTCATATAAATCCAAACTGAGACACTATAAAACTGTAGTCATATCAGAAGTACTGTTTGGAGTAGAATTTCTGCAATTTTTTTTTTCAGAACAAGTAGTAAAAGTATAAAAAAGAATATTAAGAAAAATATGTGGACCAAAATATTAAGATAGATTTTACCAACTGAAAAGTGAAAAATAAATTTACAAATATATAAATCGGGGACCTAATCCGGAAAAGATTAGTTTTATGGACATTTATGCAGAACGAACAACCAAAGATTGACGAAACAAATATTTAATTTTTACATTAACAGAGCCACAAACACCAACCGATTTAAAGAAATAAAAAGAGATCTGAAAATATTAACATTTCTGTCTGTGTAAAAACAGATAAATTTAGAAAAGTGATTCGAAAGTCTAAGGTTCCAGAGAGAAAGAAAGAGAAGGGTATAAATCTGAATAAATGGACGGAAGAAAGGCGACAATAACAGAGCAAAAGAAACCTTTTGGGAAAAGAAAAAGAAGGCAAAACTATGCAAACGTGATCCGTAATAGTCGGAACGAAAAGGAAAAAAAGAGTATTTTTTCATCACTTTATAGGCTACATTTTTCAATGTTTATTCCGCAGAAATTTCTACCATCATTAATTTTTAAAACAAATTCTCAATATTACTTATATCTGAAAAGTATACCTTAAAAACGCTAAAAAAAATATATAAATTATTTAAATTGTTAACTAACTACTTTTTTATTACATAATAAAATTTATTTAAATTTTGTGTCGTGTGTTTTTTAAACATTAAAAATAACAAAGAAAAACTGAACTGTTAAACACAACATACAAAAATCTCTTTTAATTGTATCAAAATATTCAAATCATATTGGATAGAAAAATTTTACCTTTAATCTTTCATTTTGTATTTTATAAAAGTAAAAAAGAGACTGTCAGTTGATATCCAGTCCGACATGTCACAATAATTACAAATTTAAAAAACCAGAAAAAATTAAAAAGCCATTTAAAAAACAAGAAATTGTTTACAAATTTTATAAAATTTGTAGAATTTAGCAACATATTTTTTTTAAAGATTTGTTCAGATTATATTCCATAAAAGCAAAAATATAAAACTGTTATAGAAAACAAAAGCCTTATTTCACTGAACATACTGGATGCTACAGTTTAAACACGTAAACAAAAATAAACTAAAAATTGGGATCAATATAAATGTAAATATATCTGTATTAAAGGCAGATATTTGGCGCAGTTATCAAGCTTCAGAAATCCTTATAAAAGTTTTAATTAATAGGTTTAAATTCCCAATCCATTACAGAAGTATCTACCCTGATTTTACAACGAAACCAGACATAAATTAGTTTTCACCAATGGGTATAAACTAAGTGTTGGTTAAAAAAAAAAACATTTGATTACCATAAACTTAGTTTCTGGATAACATTTATTACGTTGAAATAAAGGCAGTAAATTTATCCTAATATAACTAATTAACGATGCAAAAGTAAATAAAAGTTTTAACTGATAACCTGGTCTTTTATTTAAAGTTTAAGAAATTATTTTATAAACACAAATAAAACTTTCACTAATATATTTATTACATTTTATTTTTAGATTTGTTTTTAATTAATCAATCATTTTTAAAATTAATTTATTGTATAGGCAAAAGTTAGCAACATTCTACAATGTTATTGTCAGAGGATAACATCGCAGTAGGAAAATCATCCTGTTTGGCATGAATCAAAAATCCTGTTTAATCATGATGTTTAATCGACGTCATCCCGAACACCAACCAGTATCATTCAGCACTGTGAGATAACTTGATGAGTTTAAGGGGATGATAATGTTGCCGATTTGCCCCGATCGAGAAGGCCACCGATTAATGACGCAATACGAGAAGCTGTGATTGCCAAGTTTTGTCATTCCAAAGAAATTTCACCCATTCAGACACTTATCGGAAGAAGATCCTGATCATAGGATGGAAATGTGTGGATGGTTTTTTTGACAGGAGTAAGGAGAATGTGGACTTCCTATTCTCTGTACTGTTTTCTCCATGAGGCTAATTTTTACGTGAAAGATGAAATCAATAGACAAATCCGTGCTATTGTTTACAGGAGAGAGCCCCCATCAGAGTAGCCCTAAGTAATTAGTAGTCCATCAGGGCTATGATGTGACTTCTGGAATGATTGTATCAAATTTGACTCATACGTTTTTGAAGGAAATGTGGACAGTGAAAAGTACCAGCAAATGTTTAGAAATTGGCTGATGGCCACACTGGATATCAATGGAAAGCGTCCCGAACAGTTAATGTAAGACGGAGCTCCACCACACAACGGGAGTGCTGGACTACACTGGCTAGATGACACAACACTAAATCGGTCACAGAAAACCGTTGAATGGGCTTCACGGTCGTCAAATTGAATACCAACAGACTTCATTCTGGGGAAGTTATCTGAAGTCACGGGGGTACAGTGCAGCAGAATTAGGACAAAATTATTTAACGGAAACGAAAAAAAAATCAAAGGAAATCTGGTTTGAGACCGACTCAAACCAGAAGAGTTCTTGTACAAAAAGAATAAAATAAAAAACAAAATCGATATTATAAATATAAATAATTGGGAAGAAAAAGAAATGAATTAATGAAAAATAAGTAGAATCTTTTGAAGAACAAAATAGAAGGACATTGTATTAAGGCATCCAGACTTATCAGCTGATTTGAAAGTCGAAAATTCCAGTATTCAAGTCCTTGTATAGGCAGTTACTTTTATACGGATTTGAATATTAGATCATGGACACCGGTGTTCTCTGGTGGTTGACTTTCAATTAACCACACATCTCAGAAATGGTCGACCTAAGATTGGACAAGACTACACTTAACTTAACTTAACGGTAATTCCCGGAGGCTAAACAGGAAAAGGAATGAAATTTCAAAAGTAAAAGTAATTGTTGACTCAAAGGTTAGTATAGGTAATAAATTGAAGATGTAAAATATAAAATAATAAATGTGTTAAAATTAAAAATCACCCAGATAAAAAAAGGAATGAAATAAAAATTTAACACAAGAAACAGTTGAAAATTATTTGCAATATCATCTTGAGTAACCAAACATGATGCCGGTTACTAAAAGAAAACACTAGAAAATGGTTTCGAGAACAAAAATAAGCAGTTAATAAATATGAAATATTATACTGAAATATATTTATAAAAGTATGAAATTGAACAAAAAAAAGGAAATAAAAGTTAAATTAGGTTTATTGATTTGATATTGAGAAGTTTAAAAATTGATTTCAATTTATTAAAATTATTGAGTGGATGTTGACCTATTATATTATCTAAATATAACAAGAGATGAGCACAGAAGTCACGCGACATGTTTTTCGCGAGCTCAATCGAGTAAAGGGCAATCATGTCTTGACAACAAGCCTAATACGAGGACAGAAGAATGAGGTGGATTCGAAAAAAAAGGAATATAAAAGGTTTTAAAGATATAGGTGTGCGCTCGCGCGCGTTTGTGAGAGAATAGAAAGAGAGCGATTTTATCGATTAAACCAATTTGGAGTGAAATGAGGCAGAGAAATAAACGTTCAAGACATAGTAGAATTTTTAACTTCTTTATATTTCTTAAAAATAAAATTACTAATTATAACTCCCTTACCCTCCTATCCCCCCAAAAAAAACATTAAAATGAAATTTCCTACAGCAAAATTACCTCTGAAGCGATATTACTTTAAGTGTAGTAATTAAAATATACTAATTAAAAAGAGATCCAAAAGTTGTTCAAATTACTTCTCCATTCACCTCATTATGCTGTTTTAAAATAAAATCGCATTAAAATAAACTACAAGAATTTTATTTTCATCATTTAAATAACAAATAAGAATGAAGGCCTTTTTTACCGGACTACGTCCAGAGGAGGAATGGTAATAGGTATTTAACTGTTATGTATGTTCGTTTGTTCCCTTCTGTAGCTTCATAGATACAACCAAGCAGCAGTAGAAGTAATAATAGTAATACAGTAATACTAATAAAAAAAAATTCTTTCGCAGTAAGTGCGTCAGAAGGGCGGATTTTTCGGTTAGTTAAAAAAGAAAGGATGTTGTACTGGTGCAATGATTTCGGTTTTTTTGAATTTCATATTATGTTAGTGTCATGTGTCTCTTTATAATACTACCAGGAGTATTGTTTATTGTACCAATAAATATATTATACTTGTAAATTTATTTTTCTTCTTCTTTTTCACGTAGTTAATGAGCTGTGACTGCATCAGCTGCTTATTACTGCTACTTTTCTACAACCCAATTTGATATTATTACCAATAATTTGTATTGTTTTCAAAAAACGGGTTGGACACCAACTTCATTTCTTCATACAAGATCACATTTTGGATTATCGCGAAACTAAAGTACTATGACGAAATTAGCTCGCATCCGGCGGTGCTCGGAAAAATCTAATTTTGGCTTTTTAACATGTCATCCTTCAAGTTACTAAGTGAAAACGACGAAAAAACTTAAAAACGTACGTACCCAAAAATCAAGTTTTTTGCTCTAATTCCAGTTTCTGGGAACCGATTGAAAATTAATAGTATTTTTTTTCTATAGGTTTACATCACCCCACCAAGTTTCATCAAAATCGGTTAAAAACTGCGTCCGATGGAGCTACGAAAAAATCTTATATATACATATTGTACATATTTATATAAACATTGAAGAATCGTGTTCAGGAGACTCAAAACGTAAAAAAAAGTTAAAATTTTTAAAAATTAATTTTTTAAATCTATTTGTTCGGATATCTTTTAGAATTGTTTTTTATAAACTTAAAAGTTTGTATTTTTTCTCAACTTTTCAGGAAAGTTAAAGAACAATAAATTAAAAAAAAAAAATCAATTTATTTTTCTTCTAAGTCTCAAGAAAAATCATAAGAACAATTACTCAAAGTAGCCCTGTCAAGTAAAAAGTAAAAAATAAATTATAAGTTGTATAACTTCATCGAATATACGAGTGTATATAATCCTCCTCGCAACATAAATCATATTACTGATGATGTCCCTTCTCCCCACTCCCATCAGAAGAAAGGCAGAATTTCTTAGCGGTTTCTAAGCAAAGTAAAGAAATAGAATACAATAAATCTTTTTCTCGTAAATTCATTTAATTTACGATGGTAATTTATGAGTATTATAACACTAATAATTATTACAATATATATATAATTAAAAATAATTCAACTTGTACGTAAAATATTACACAATATACAGAAAGAGTTAAGAAAAAGGACTAAGGATGACGGAAAGCGTAAAGAGAGAGAGAAGGAAAGGAATGTAATAACTCAAGATGTGGTATTAAGTTGTAAAGCTGTAATGCAAGACAAGACTTCCCTAAGTAAAGGGGTTGTAGAGAGCTAAGGAAGGAAAATTAGAAGTAAAGCGATCGCGCTAATTGGGTGTACAGTACAGTAAAAAATGAAGTGAGGTTAAGGCGGGACAAGGCAAGGCAACCGTCGATGCGAAAACTGCAATCAGTCAGGCAAATAGTAAGAAATTAAAGGAAAATGAGAAGGAAGATGAATACATACAGCAAAAGAGAGGAGAGAGAGAGACTTAAGGAGAATATAACGAATGATGAGATGTTACTACTGGAAATTAAAACCAAACCGTACCGTTCGACATAGAAACCTTCAGGTGCAAACATTGTGGATGAAATTAAAATCGACTCAGATAAATGGTAAAGGGGTGGTTAAAGAACGTTCATACCAACCACCCATCGTTACCACAATCATAATTCCCACCCCTTTTTCCAAAACAGAACCGACACAAACAGAATAAGAGCACATAAACTGGAGAATTTGCATTCATTACAGTATAATATCATACCCACCGTATCATATCGTTCCAAGCTCAGCCAATTTCCACTAATGGTTATAAACGTTTCCCTATCTACAGAATGCACGCTAGAATCTCTTTAACCCTCTACGACAATTCGTCATCGATGAAAAACATTTTAATATATATATATATATATATATTCAAAAGGCCAAACGTAACTCATACTATAATGTAAATAAAGTGACCCTTATAATAACATGACATTTATTTAACGAACTAAAACAGTCCATATGTGTACAATTAAATAACTTTTTACAAAACAATAATAATATAACATTGAAATGAAAACAAATTGATTACAACGTAGAAGATAACAAGCATTTATTGTAGAAGATATACATTCCTCGTAATAGAAAATTAATCGCTTTATTCAATTTAAAAACAAAATTAAAATTAAATTTCAATAACAACAAATTCCCTTTTATTAAAATTAGAAACTAAAAGATTTTAATTTTATTAAATGTACACAAAATATAATTAAACAATCATTAAAAATTAAATAAGAGTTGTCTTTTGCTGGTAATAATTTAAGCGTCGTTAAAATTTATTATATTTTAATTTATTTAAAAATCAATTCTACATTTGTAAACAAGATTGCGACTATTAATATCGTGAAAAATAAGACACTATTCAAAAATAATCGAGATCGATTATCATATTAAAAAAGTGGAAAAAAGGTTATATAAAACCGAACATCTTGTTTTAAATTGCGTTCTTTTTAAAATATCTGTAATCATCTGTTAAAATGATTTATTTCCTTCATAAATGTTGCTTTTCCTTTTATTTAACATTCAAATAATCCTTAAATCCTAATTAGGATTTAAGGATAAAAATAATAAAAATATATTAAAAAAAAAAAATAAATATAATAATATATTAAAAATAATAATATATTAAAAAATTACCCACAAAGGTTTACAATGCTTTTATTTTGAATTTTCACATTAAAATATTAACTGACCAAGCGAAGAGAGGACGTGACTCAAATTGACCTTTTGGCACTTCTTTCTTGTGTATTTCTGATGCAGTTACGATCAACCCCGTTTTCCAATTTTTATAATATTTTTCATTAAGTTTATTCACAATTAAACTATTTACTTTTATGTAAAGATTTTTACTTCCTTGTAAGAAGTAAAGGAAGTATTGTGTTGACAAAATCTCAGTTTTCAAATTTTAACGGAAATATCCATTTTGACCATCCCTGAATCCATTTTGATTAGTTTTGGCGTGACGTCTGTACGTACGTATGTATCAGACGTGAAAAAAAAACATGAAATTTTTTTATACATGATTCAAAACGATTAGCCGTATGATGTTGAAATTTTGAATTTAGGACTGTTGTAACAACCTCCTCTTTTGATTGCAATCAACTGGATACAAGTGTCCAAAAAAGCCCAAAATCCAAAACCATTTATAAGCCCTCATTGAGAGCATTTCAACGATATATCATAAGAGGAACTTATTTTCATTGGTTCCAGTCAAATAAAATTTTAATTAATGAAATATTTGGATCTTACAAAGAAAAACGAACTAAAACCAAAACACATAGGTACATAAGTTCGAATCAGATTTCAATCCCTTTTTTAACTTTTTTTCATTTAAATATATTGATTTATTAACAATTATTAACCTCCGATTGTAAAAAAAAATGACGATAAATAATAATTCAATAATAACAATAAAAAAAATATATGAAAAAATATCACAAGTTAATAATGAAATAAAATTTTATGTACTTTTCATTTTAAAAAATGTACATATGTAATTTATCAGATTTTTTTATAAAATATTCCGTTCCAAAATGGTGGCTGATATTTTTCTTAGGCTTAGCGATGGAGAAGTGAGGGGAGGTCTGGTGGATGGGAAAGTTTATTCATTAACCCATCAGTGCAAGAGATTAAATAAGTGGAACCTCTCCATTCCTGACACTCTCCTCTATGGAAACAGTTTCCACATACACTTTTGTTGGAAATACATTTCTAATCTGTTTCTCAACGGTTAAACTTAAGATACTTCACTCTCAGAGAGAGTGAAGTATCTTAAGTTTAACCGTTGCTTATGCTAACTAGTTGCTTATGTGCTTATCCATCTTTAATCCACGTTTAAACATACAGTCCTATCTCTAGCCTTTTCTTTTACGATTTATAAATAAATTAAATTTATAAAATAAAATAAATTTATTTATAAATAAGTCGTTTGGCATAGTAAGAAAATTCAGAAAGGCAGAATAGATTGATAAATGAAAACAGAAAAGGGAAAAGGTAAGAAGAAAATGTTACAATTGAGTTGAAGTAGGACAATAAACAAGCTATTTCAACCAACATAATCAATGTACAAGCAAAAACATAGTGAACGTAAAGTGGTCAAAGTACTACAATGATCAAAGTTAGCTTCTGCAGAAACTAAACTGTTACCTCGTTGTTTGTTAACAGTATTGACTCACAACCAAATCAATGATTAAAAAAGGAGTGGCTTTTGAAAAGTTGTTGCTAAGTTTGTCCGGAATGAGTTGCCCTTAAAGTCACATAATGTTGTTGGCTGTGATCATTAACCACCTACTACTGTGCTACATTAACAGTATTTTTGTATTAATAACCTCTGTGTATTTATGCAACAAAAATAACTGCTGAGTCTTCCTCCGATTCCTCGCACTGAGCAGAACAGCTGAGGGGGTATAAGCAGTGAAATACTCCGGGTGGCTATGGATTGCCTGGACAATTGATTGGCCAGATGTAGGCGCGTTGACATGGATCCACGGTTAGTTAGAAATAAGTACGGTGATTATTAGTACATTTGCTGTTGGCGGAACAACGACTGCACTGCCGAGGGCATGGATTTCCATGCAGCCGTGAGGTGTAGCGCCATCTCGACGATGGTAGTTTATGTGATAAAGTAAATGTCACGCGGGACTCTGCGATGGAGCTGATTGGGAGTAGGAGGTCTGCCCTCCTCTCCCTGGTAGCAAGACCGGAGTCCGCAATTCCAATCAAACTAGGGATTTGAACTGTAAAGTTGAGTTCACTAAGGGAACTAGGAATAAATTTCGTTGTTACGAATATTTCTTTTGGTATGTTATTTATTCACTCAGAATAGCTCAATCAAAGTGCAGAACTAGGCGCGGGGTTCTTGTTTCCGCGAACTCGGTTTGCTAGTTCAGAGGGCAACGAAGCAGGACAGTCAAAATGTCCGAAAGAAGACTACAGCGAAAGCGAAGGTTGAGTCATAATTCACTGATGTAAATGTCTACTGAGGCATTTACATCGGTGGCATCCTAACGAGGCCTGGTTTATTAATGTGAGATGTAAAAAAAATTAGAGGGTCAAAAAACGACCTTTGTTAAAACCCATCAGGACTTGAACGGGGTGGGGGGTGTGGTATGCACTCCTGAGTTCCTTAAAACAAGTGAAAACCAATTATTAAAATCGTTTAACAAATCTAAAGATAAAATTTAAATGAAAATCTGTGAAATAAAATTAGCGGAAATAAAAAAAAAACAATTTGGAGGCAAAGTAAGGGATAATTCTAACAACATAAAAAGAAAAATGTTAGCGCTTAAATGAAAAATCATAATGGAAAGACAGAGGCGTTTCAAGTTAAGTGGGAGTGGCTTACTCTCACTCCAATCGGTACGCACAATGAAAGTGTTTAAGCAAGAATAATATACGCTAAAACTAACAACCAATTACTTTTGATATAAAACAATATTGTATAATTCCGCTTTCTAAAACTATTCAGGATAATCCTCTTGAATTTGGTGTAATAAACTAAATTTTTAATTCTAATTGAGGCCAACTGATAAGATAAATATCGGGGCTCTATCAATCATAATGTAATAATGGAATAACAGCGATTTTTTTTTTTAACTGAAAGAGTGGGTATCAACGGCTACGGTTAGTAACCCAGTGGTAATTGGTAGTGTATGAAAAGATGCCATGATTAACCGCGATTCGTACCCGGCACTTTTCACGCACGAAATCCCGAGATGCAACATTTTAATTTTAACGTTAAAGGAAATAAAAGTGTGCTACTTACAAAAACTAGGGTACTGTAATATCTTTAAAAAAATTTAAAGAGTATGTTATTTATTTTTTCGTTCTTTTTTATTAACAATAAAGTACGTGTCAATATAAAAGTAATGCAATCTGTGTACACTTTATTTTAGTAGTGTCAAACTACTGCTAAATTATTACCTTAAATTCTTTTTCTTTTTTAAAAAAAAAAACGGTGACAAATAATGTTTCTGGAAATGAGAATGTTCGTTCATTTTAGAAAATGATGATGAGGATGAACCCATAAAATAGGTTCAACGTATAATCCCGCACAATGAATTCAGACTAACCTCAGGCGTAAGTTAAAGTCTTCTTTTACAGCTTACAACAAACATTTACCACTAAAATGTAGCTAACAAAAGTTGTATCTCTGGTTTTGTTCACATTATCAATAAATTAGTTGCTTGTGCGTTTTCTTTCTTTTAATACTTCAACTGAAGTTACAAAATAAATTATTTTAGTAATTTATTTTAATAATATAATTTAATGATCCTTTATTAAATACATTTAAAGTTAAGAATATTTTATTCTTAATACAGATGTTAATAATTTAACTGCTGAAATATTAATAAGAAAAATAAATACTTAATTTTAGAAAAACCATTTTATTATTAAAAAAATATTTGTTTTCAGAGATCATTCATCATGTAATAGAAAAAGAAATATGCTTAATTATTTGTAAAATAAAATATAAAACTAAAAATAAATAAATAAAAAATATAATATAAAAATAAAACTGATTTAAAGTAACAACAAAGAAATTACTAAATATTTCTTTTACAATTATTCTTTGAATTACAAACACAAAAAATAGCGCCAAATTCAAAACAATAACTAACAATTTCTAATCTACCATTGCTTTTAAGAATTTAACCCTTATGAAAAAAATCTATTAACAATAAACACAAAAGGCGAGAAACTTGCTTTGGAGTAACAAGAAGTGCGATCAGATATGCGATTCAAAAAAGCTTCAGCCGAGCACGACTAAGGCTCTGGAATGTGGAGAATACGATTTATTTACCCAATTAATTTTTTTTTTCAAAATAATTTTCTTGAATTTTCCTTGCGAAAATAGTTTAACATCAGAATGACATTAAACTGTAAATGATGACGATTTATATTATACGTAAATCATAGCATTAGATTATGAAAATCTAACACTACATTATGATTTCAACAAAAAAATAAAACACCTTAAGCTTATCAATGAAATTATTGTATTTTTTCATTTATTAAAAAAAAAACATACCACTTAAGTATTTTGGCATTTCCTTTTAACTGAATCACCAGAACATCCTCCATAAAATAAAAGTGACTAAAAATAGAAGCTTCATCTCTGTGAAGTCAATAAAAATGGCATTCTCCTATTTTTTACAACTTCTTATTTTCTAAATTTTCTTTCACAGCATCCTTTACTAGATCAGTATTTTTCCCTTTCATTAGCAACCAACGTATACATTCTTAATAAATATGAAATTGTAGTTTATCTCAGTCGGCTTCAAAATTAAAATGAATAAAAATACGTAAAAAAAAGTTAACCTTACATTAAATGAAAAGCAAAACATTTATAAAATATCAAATGAGACTAAATTAAATTTTTTACAGATTTAAATAATCAATTCAGGATCTCAGTTGTTTAGAGACTGCAGAATACTACACCTAAAATCCTTAGTTTTACTTCGGGCTTGTGTTTTAAATTTTTTAATTTTTTCTGGGTACAAACCAAAGCTAATGAAGGTATCATAAAATAATAGCTTTAATACAAAAGTTCGAAAAATATAATAAGATAAACATATTAAAAATGTAAAATTTTAAAATAAAAAATATATAAAAATCTTTTATCACGACGAAAAAATTCTAACATAAATAATGAGTTTGACCGATAAAAATCAATGGTTGAATGTTAATTATGAAATACTGGCCTGTCAGTGATTAATAAATATTATTAACAATCAAAATGAAAATAAAATCAAACAGTAAGAATTTTCTCGGCAACCCCCAAGAAAGAAGTTTCTTGGTCAAGAATTAAAAATCTTTGTAAAAGAAAGATTTCTAATTTTTTGTTATTAATAAAAACAATTTCATTCAGTATCAAATACGGTGTTAAATTCGGTGAAATATTTTAATAATATGAAACAAAACATATCTGTTATAAATCTTCCCGTACTAAGAATATTCATGGAAAAAGTTATTATTCGTGAACTTATTATTTATACAAGTAGCTCACAAAAAACTTATTTATAAAATTGAAAACAAAATCCATGATGAAAGGATCGCAAGTCAAAGATAAATAAAAGAATAAAAAAAACCATTTCTTCCTACCCATAATATAAATACAAAAACTTGTCTTAATAGCGGAGATCAAAATTCAGTTCAATGAATCTGAAACTGAAAGAAAACAATGCAAAAAAATAGTTTATTGAATATTGAAAAAAACAAAGAATACAAACCATCACAAGCACGGCTATCATAATAACAAAACCAAAAGTTATAGTAACAAAGCAATAAAGAGTTGAGTCGATATGGCTGAATTATCAAAAGAGTAAAATATCAAGAGAAGCAGAAGGCAAAAAAGACGTTTTTACAAATATTACTACGTACAAGCCTTCTCGTTTCTTAGTAAACGTTATATAAATAAACTTAGTAAATGATTAGTAGATTAAAAATAGGCAACTCAAAAATTTAATTAAAAAAATAATTTAAACACGATCAAATAGAAAAGTTTACAAGGAAATACATTTTTGATAATTTTGCTGCGGAAAATTTAAACACCTATATTTATTTATTTTTTTTTTTTGCCGACTTATACGTATAACATCTAATATTATACCCTGATTTATCATGGTCCAAAGGATAAAATATTATGCGGGAGAAATTTAGCTGATAACTCAAAAATCTGGTTTTTATAAAGCCACTAGAAGAAAACCAGAGTAATCGCACAAGTCTATACGGCTATCTTTCCCCCCCATTAAACTGTACAAATATCCGTTTGATAATTGAAACTATAGCTCAAAGAGATGCTTACATACTTAAGATGAACTAATGGGCAGATAGGAATCATACCCATAGAAAATGATGAAAGATAAGGGAAAAATGATGGGAGATAAAGTGACGATCTAGGTAAAGAAGACCGCGAAACGAGACAAACAAACCAACCCAAAATATTATATCTATTCCCTCCAAGCAATGGAGGTATCAGTGGGTATTAATAGATTCAATACCCATTAGATACCAATGGATATGCTGTGAAAAAAAAAGTTCTAGGAAGGAAGACAACTACTTTTACGGCCGGTAGATTGGATATGTTATTAGTAGTTGATGTACTGCTGGGGTTATCCTTTACTAGACGGGTGTCTTTCAGCTCGAGGTTATAGCTAGGTTAAATTTTAGAAAATATCGGATAAGGAAGTTAATAAGTTAAAATTAATAATAAGTTAAAATATCGGATAAGATAAGTATACTGAAAGAAGTCTATATTATGAAGGAAACAGACTTAATGAAAATTTTATAATAGCATTTGTTTTTGATAATTAAAAAATTAATCCTGTTAATTTCAAAAAGCAGTTGTATTAGATTTATCTGATTTTTAATTTTTTTTATAATTAATTAATATTATTACATTAATTCTATATTAATTACTTTTCTCTAAATGAGGCGACATTAGGATGTGAAACTTTAGCAATTATTAATATTTAATCCCCCTCTAAACAAGTAAGTTCTTTAGATTTTTTTAACTTTTTCTATTTCAAAGTAACCATTAAAAACTTATAATCTTTTTTTTCAAAATTTAGTGAAATTGGGATGTAAATAATTTTCGAGTTTTAGCGAAGTGTAAATAAACTAGAATTTTTTTAATGAAATAATATTGTTGAGTTTTCTAAATATATTTTGACGCTTTAAGAAATAATAATGAAGAAATGGGTTAAATGATTGAAATTTTTTATTATTATAACAGAACAATCCAGATGAACGGTTTCCTAACTTTAAACTCCCACCTACCAAAATAAATTATCCCTGATGTATTATTAAATATTACATACTCGTACTTTTTATAATAAGTTATAAAGCTGCATCGATATTTTTTTCCCAGTTTATTACTTAGGTTGCAATTAGGATAAAGTAGGAAACAAAAATTTACCTAAGTATCGGGATGTTAAAAAAGAAATGCATATACACTTTAAAATAGAATAGCCTGTTATATTACTGTATGTATTACAATTCAAAGAGAAAAGTTACAATACAGACACAGTTTCTTCGTGCTATTTCAGTAAGTGCTCAAACTGCAAACCACCAGCCTGCGAACACTTTTGAGTACGATACACATTCCTGGTGATATCTTCTACAATAGGACTGCTGCACAAGCTATTTCAATTTCATGGTGTAGGTCCACTAAGGACCGTGGCTTCTTACTATATACTATGCCCTTGAAGGTTTTCTACAAGTAAAAATGTAGGAATATTAAAACAGGCGAAGGAGGGATTACCCAATCAGGCCCCTTCGACCTATGCAATGTCCCATTTTACAGTGCTATCCAGTTAGACGCATACACCTAAATGAAAGTACGTCAGGGTGCCATCTATTGATTAAGAAATGGATCGTCACCAAACAACGCCCGAATGGATGTAAAATTAATGGGTCAACATCTCCAAAGCCTGGCCAGTAGCCGTATCTTCCAAAAAGACCAGATATTGAGTTGGAGAATTGACTTGTAGCACAAGCGAGGCGTGTTGGTGGGTCAGTTCTATATTCTTGCTTCCGTTGTTGTTGCAATTCACAGACACTGTCGAACTTCCAATACAACTTTAGAATATTTTTTCGCTCCTCGAATGGCAACTGTGTTTACCCTTCGTTGCACATTCTCGACTGATTGCATTGCATCATATCGATTAATATTAACGCCATCTATTGTTGCTGAACAACAGTACTACACGTTGAACTCATAACCAATGTGAATTGAAGCGTATCGCATTCGTGATACGCTTTTAAATGTGTATACGTGTTTTTGAAAAGCTCGGGTATGTCATACTTCTGTTATAAGAAAAAATGTGTACAAGACATAACAAGATTAATGATTAGAATAATGTATACTTTTCTAACATTGCTTCCCTTCGAGGGAATGAAAAAAAAATGTCTCAAATCTGACTCAACAAACAGTAGTCTCACACAGAGTTAAGGTTACACACAAGATTAAATCATTTACACTCAGATAATATAATTCTGGATATCTTATGATTAGTATTGTTTATATCTGAGTAATGAGTTTTACTTCCTTGAACAAAATAAAGGAAGTATTGGAATCGCGAAAAATTTCGGTTTTAAAATTTCAACGGAAATATCCATTTTGACCATCCCTGAATCCACTTTGTCTAATTTCGGTGTGATGTCTGTACGTACGTTTGTATCTCGCATGATTCAAAAACGATTAACCGTAGGGTGTTGAAATTTTGGATTTATGACTGCCGTTACATCTAGTTGAAAGTCTTCTTCTCTTTTGATTGCAATCGATTGGACCAAAAGTATCCAAAAAAAAGCCCAAAATCAAAAACAATTTGGATTTTGGAATTTTTCTTAACTGCAGTAATAAGCCCTCATTGAGTGCTTTTCAACGATATATCGTAAGTGGTACTTATTTTCATTGGTTCCAGAGTTATAGTCAAATAAAATTTTAATTAATGAAATATTTGATCTTACAAGGGGATCGTTTCGAATCTGACTTCATCTTTAAAAAAAATTTTTTTGTAATTTAAATATATTGATTCATTGGTTATATTTAAATATATATTCATTGATTCTCTTTTTTTTTTCAGCGGTTATTAACCGCTGATTGTAAAAAAAAATTACTATAAATAATAATTCAATAATAACAATAAAAAATAATAATAAACAAGAAAAAATATCAGAAATTATTTATAAAATGAAATTTTATGTACTTTTCATTAAAAAAAAAAAAGTGTATGTGTAATTTAATAAGCGTAAGGAAGTCATGGGTGTCCACACCAGATATTTTAGTCATATGTTGATGCAGATAAAAAACAACTGCTGATCAATAATAGTTTTTTTTTAGATTTTTTTCCTTAGATATGAATGTATTGAACGTTATTTTTATGCATATCTATACATAAAAATAACGTTCAAACTATCAGGAGAGAACAGGTTAATTTTTAAACTGTATGCAAATCTTAAGAAAGTTCAGCAACATTATAGTCTCCTATTTTGGTGAACAGTTGACAGTAACACTGATAAGTTTTAAACAACTTCCAAGCTGATAAATTATTCATATCAGCTAAACAATTCCAAGTTATTTTATAATTTATTCTAACGAAATAAAAATTAACTTTTAAAATCATGTGTTTTTAAGAATAATTTCCACCTTTTGCAATCGACTCCTCTAGAATTACTTTAATAATTTAAAGTAACTTCTAGATTATAGAATGTTACCCGTTAAAAGAAGCGCAAGGATTAGGTAGATGAGTTTGTGTCAATTTGAAAAAGATTAGATTAGTTATAAAAAAAATAAACTTTTAAAGTTTTTTTTTTTTCTTTAAAATAGATGCGCATATTATTACCGTGATATGCGCAGGCAAACGGGTATTAAAAATAAAATAAAATAAGACAAAGAAATTTTATATAAAATATCTAAAAGCGAAAAATTATTCATCCGATTTATTTTTATATTTTATCGTATTCTGAATATGTATTTTATATTTAAATAAATAAAACATTTATATATTTAAATTAAATAATAAAATAAAAATTCATATTCACAAATTTAAATCAGTTGATTTATTCGGGTCACAGGATTTAACCCGATATAATTTCCCAATTCACATTTGTTCAGGACAGGATAATAACAAGCCCAAGTAATTGAATTCAGCTTAAACTGTTTGACGTAAATTTTACCTTCCTCCAATCCCTCTAAAAACAACCGAACAACTGATTTCAAATTGTCTTTTGTGATGTGTTTTACTGATAACAACGATAATAATAGTAATAAAATGAATAAAAATAATAATACTGATTGTTGTAAAACAAATATTACGCTGTCAAGAACAAATGACATCAACGTTTATTTAATAGATTAAAATAATAGTTAAAAATAAAGCCATAAAATTTAAAAATAAAGTAATTATTATTTAAAAAATTATCTCTTTTACTTAATTAAATTGAATTGTACTAAATCGATTTAGTTGACAAACAATCAGTTTCTTTATCTATTAGTTGACATGAAAATACTACTTTGTTTAAACAAGGAAAGTTACATTTTATAGGTTTAAAAAACATTTTTTTAAATTTACATTTGGATCAATTTTTATTCTTCCAAACTTAATTTAACTCAATAAAATTGAGAGAATCAGCGTTTTATTTAAGAGAAAAACATGTTAATATATTTATATATTAAACCTTTATATATATATATAGGACCTTTTATTTTAATAAAAGGTCGTATTCATTAAAGTATGAAGTAATATTTTTACTTTGTTATGTAACATGATAACGCATTATTATGTAACATACTACGTTGAACAACTGAATTACGTACCACGTGACGTCGGTTTCTTTGCACTTTTTTTCAAGGTAGAATAGCAATCTATTTCCAATATTAAAAAAAATTCCTAAAATAATCAGTTTATATATTTTTCTAATATTGAGAACACAAAAATATAAGTAAAGAATGAACAAATTTAAGTCACAGCGACTTGTAGAAAAGTGAACCGGGCCGTCAGCATGGCGAAGGGCTGGCTGGAGGCGAAGGGGCTGACACTCGCCGCCGAGAAAGCGGAGATATTGGTCCCGGCGGGAAGGAGGAGGCTTCCAACCCTACGAGTCACCGGTAAACGATATGTTGATGGAGCCAGTCAGATGCGCGAAATATCTGGGTGTCTGGTTGGATCACGAAAGAAAATTCACCAGGCACGTGGATGAAGTGTTAGCAAAGCAGAAAAGGTGACCGGTGCGTTGACCAGGTTGATGGCCGATGTGGGAGATCCTACGGCGTCAGAGCGAAAGCTCCTTGCCAATGACTGTCTTCTGTAGTCCTGTATGCACCACCGATCTGGTAGCGAGCTTTACGATTCGGTAGATGTAGGACGTCTTTGAGCAGGATTCTAAGAAGGATATCCCTAGAGGTATATCCGCCTATAGTACTGTTTCCTCCGATGCTGCCTTCGTCATAGGGGTGTGCCGCCTGTAGAGTTGAGAGTTGCCGAGAGTGTGGATCGGGCAGCTGGCGTCTCGAAGCAGGATGCTTGGGAAAGCGTATTGGTAAGGTGGCTGGGGATGTGGGAAACGTCAACAGGTGGGAAGGTGAACCTTCCGTATGGAGAAACTAATATTTGGTTGACCCAACTCCTGACGGGCCACGGTGCGTTCAACAGTTATCTGTTTAACCGGAAGAAGTGAAACGCACCGAAGTTTTTCTACCGTGATTGTGAAGATACAGTAGGACACACCTTCAAATGCAGAAGGTGGATGGACGAGAGAGCCAGATGCTGCACGGAAGTTGGTCAGCTGGATGTAGGCAATTTACTAGAGTTGATGCTGGCCAACGAGACTTCATGGGGGGGGGGGGGCAGTCGCCATCTCAGCAGAAAGCATCTTGAGAATGAAGATGGCCGAAGAACATCAATACGGGTAATCGCAATGTGGATGGTGAGAGAACAGCCTGGGTAAGAAGGCAGTATGGGGGGTCCTCTCGGGGTCGTCACTGCTGCTGACATGCCCAGGACTCCCCAACCCAACCCGAGAAGACCAGAAGGCGATACGGCAGTCCATGAGTTATGCCGTAAGGCAGGTATCCAAGTTCTGTACAAAATGGGAGGTTTTATTAGTGAATCCCCGCAGTATGCGGAAAACGCCACACATCCAGTAGCGCGGGATGCTGGGCGTCTGGTTGCAGATTATTCCTCCTCCTACTAGAAATAAAAGATTTAAGTCTAATATGAGAAATTACGACATGAGGCGTTAAAAAGAAAAACAACACAAGATTTGAATCTATTATATTGCACAACTTTTCTCACTGTAATTTGGGTGCTAATTTCAAATATGCTATTGAAATATTATTACCACGTAAGTGTTTTCGTAAATCTTAAATTTAAAAAAAATCTTTTATAATAAACTCATTATGATACTCTACTGGTTACAATTAAGAATATTTTCTGTATTTTTACTTTTAAACAACATGCATACAAGCTTAATAAAAAAAAAGAAGAAATATATACAATGTATCATGAGAAGTAGACACGTACAAACATGTCTGTATGATGTCATCACACAGCCATCTGTTGTTGCCTCCTACAAAGCTTAAAAACTTTTCAATCTAGCTTCACTTGTCTATACTGTGTTGTGTTTCATAGAGTTATTAGTATTTTGCTATATTTTTATATTAGTTTTATGGCACTTTTCTCTTTCTTTTTCCTGTTTAGCCTCCGGTAACTACCGTTCAGATAATACTTCAGAGGATGAATGAGGATGATATGTATGAGTGTAAATGAAGTGTAGTCTTGTACATTCTCAGTTCGACCATTCCTGAGATGTGTGGTTAATTGAAACCCAACCACCAAAGAACACCGGTATCCACGATCTAGTATTCAAATCCGTGTAAAAATAGCTGGCTTTACTAGGACTTGAACGATGGAACTCTCGACTTCCAAATCAGCTGATTTGGGAAGACGCGTTCACCACTAGACCAACCCGGTGGGTTTAGTTTTATGGCACTGAAAACATTACATCTAACTGACCTCAAAAAATTGCTGAAAATCGAAAGAGGGAAAGAGATAGAAACTAAGGAAAATCCATGGTCTACTGGTAACAGAAGAAGGATGCAGACTGAAATTTAACAAGATCTACCAAAATCACGAAGACCTAGAAACAGCGATGAGGATAAGAAGGTTAAATTTCTTCGTGAAAATGATCAGAATATATCCAAACAGATTAAATAAACAATTCCGGCCTCCGTAGCGCTAGTGGTAACGTCTCAGCCTTTCATCCGGAGGTCCCGGGTTCGAAACCCGTTCAGGCATGGAATTTTTCATACGCTACAAAAATTAAATTTCATACTCCTACGTACAATCTTCGAGTTTCTGTAGTGAATTTCATCAAGAAAAAAAAATGTTTTAAGTTGTGGAATATAAAAAGCAAATTAAATTACCTGAAACAGATGGAACAGGGCGTACAAAGGATAGGCTTGAAAGAAGATGACTATTGCCATAGAGATAACTTACGAAGAATAATTTACAATATAAAAGTTTTTGTGCCAGAAGGAGAGGCAGAAAATGGGCAGATGAACAAAATCGAAGACATACTAAAAATGGGAAACGCATGGAGAAGAGAAAATAAGTCAAAATAAAGTGATATTCGCGTGGTCCTAAGTCAGCCTTTTTGCATTAAAAATATATGCAATAAAAAAAGTTAGGATTTTTTTTTAAACAATGCTTCAAAACGACAATAATTCCTTTTTATAATGTTACTGAAAAACAACTAAAGAAGTTACCATTTCTCAAAAGAAAAAAAGGACATTTATGTTTATAATCTAAAACATAAGGAAATAGTAAGAAATCTTCTAAAAAAAAAAATTAAATGACAAAAAAAGGTTGAGGGTACTGATTTTCAGAAAGACGCAGTGCTATGAGAACTTTAAGAAATTATTATTCTGTTTACAGTACATGAGTATGTATAGTAAAATAATATTTATTTTATAGTTGAATTTTTTGTATTATTTAACGCCCAGAAATGAAAGCGAACTTAATTTTCACACAAGAAAGATCAAATGGTAATATCATGACGACATATAAAATAAAACTTTAAGAATAAATGTCTTAAAAGAAAATACTATCCTACCAGAAAAATACCAGAAATCGATCCTAGTATCATCTAAAATGTTTTTATTATTACGTTAAAAATTCTATGAAATTTAGATTTCTAAAAAACTATTAAAAACACCATAATTAAAAAAAAAGAAGCTATTTGTAAACAAAAATTTTGTTTAATTACATTGAGGAAGGAAGCGTACACTTAAGTATAAAAACAAACACACGGTAGTTATATTATTATGGGAAGATATTAGATTGAAAGGAAAAACGATTCACACGTATAAAAAGAGGGTAACAGAAAACCCGTTGCTATGACAACCAACCTCACTTACTCTATTCTATTCACCAACTCGCACATCAGTTTTGTTTTTCCATTGAGTAATCTTTCTTTCTGTATTACTACACACCATCGTCGAGACAGACACCAATATATTAACGGAAACCATAGAAAAAAAAGATTACCAATGAAAATTGAAACATTAATGATGTCATAATTAATAATATAATTATACTAATTAACGAAATAAGATTAAAGTTAAAATATTAATGAAAAATTAATATTATAATAAATTCATTTCTGTGGCTTTTTATAACCAAAATGTAAACCTTTTATTAACCGTTAGTTACTTCCATTAAATAATAATTAAAAATGCTTTATTGATGAGTATTTTTTTTTTATTTTGTAATTTTGGATATATAGTCGGTTAACTGGTTCGATACACTTCTCCCTTTCTATTCTGCCCGAATCTTTTACATCATTCTTCATCATTTTTCATCATTCTTTTTACATCTTAAATTCTCAATTACATACTTTAACTCTTGTCTTTCTTTAATTTTTTTTATCTTTTACACACCTAGACCAAATTTTCCAATCTTGGATACGTCCTGACTAGTGCAATATACTCTTATTTACACCAGTTCTATCATTTTTAAGATAATATATCACGTAGCTTCTCTTTTCTCCAGTCCTTCTCAAAATCTCTTTTATTTCGTAATCTATCAATCCAGATATTTTTTCATCATAACATATTTCTTTTTAAATTTCTATTCTTTGTTTTTCTGACTTCCTTGCTGCCCATGTTTCATTGCCATTAAGTGCGACAATTTTTTTTACAAATATTTTATAGAATGTTTTCTAATTCCTAAATCCATGTTCAACACTCTTCTTTTTTTTCATAAAAGATGATATGCTTTGAGTACCTTCCTTACTTCGTTCATCTTTTATACTTGTGTGCTTAAAATTGTTCCAATTCTGATATGTTATGTACACCATATAAATGTTAAATTTACTAGGAAAGAAATTTCCCAATTAAACAATTCTTTAGTAAATTTAATATAAAAATGGCTATAAATACAAATAATACACTAAAAAAGATTTTTAACAGTAATATAGAAGAAAAAAATATTTACAACAGTAATGGTATATACAAAATAAAATGTAAATGCAATGCAACATACCTTGGACAAACGGGAAGAAAATTAAAATGAATATATAACGAACACACGAGATCTTTTAAAAATCAAAAACATAATTCTAATTATGCTACGCATTTTACTCCAATGAAAATGGAAAAATCAATAAAATTAATTCACAAATTTATTAAATAGAGAAGAATGAACATTTAAAAAAATTTAGAAATCTTTAAATTAAAAAGTAGCAATAAAACGATCATAAATGAATAGATCAATACAATCAAGCCGATTTGTCATTTTCAAGAACCTCAATTTACTGAAAATAGGGAAAAGTTAAATAAAATTATAGATAAAAAATAAGTATAACCGTTAATAACAAATAAAGAAAATGAAAACCAGATGAGGCATAACGTCAAATAATGGCAGGAGCTTTGACTAAACGCTATATAACTGAAATTTAAAAGTACTATTACAATAAGTTCTGACAATGGAGTGGTTCCGAAGCATGTCAACATATAATAAAAAAATGAATTTAAAAAAAGAGTTATTTATAATTTGTAAAAAAAAAATCAGGTAGTTATAACATTCCGGCTCCGACGTCTCATCACCGAAGAGTGGACGGCGACTCCTGGAGGAGCCATGGAGAGGTAAATCAGACCGTAGTCCCGGTGGGGGATCTCTTCTGGGCTTTCCCATTAGGGGCATGGCGGGGGGGAATGTACGACCATAGTCGCGGTGGGGGATCGCTCTGGGGGTTTCTCACTAGAGGCAAGGCGTAAATACCGCAGTCCCGGTGGGGGAATCCCTTCGGGGTCCCTTCATTTGAGGCATGGCGAATAATAAAAAAACCGGGTCCTGGCTGGGTAGGACCTCGAGTTCTGCCGAGATAATTTGAGGTGATGACACCCCGCGGAGCTGTAGTTATGCTTAATTGTGGGTTGGTTCTGGATGGCGAGGTAAACAAAGATAAAAGGTAGTTACAATAAAAATATAAAATAATGAAAAGTAAGCTACTATAGTATGTAAAGTTGAAGTTATAATTTAAACTTGTGTTATAATTTTCAAACTATATCCTCAATCTTCTAAATTTTATTAATTTTTAAACCCGAAAGAAAGGTAAAAAAATTCTAAACAAAAAAATAAGTCATATTATTGTCTAATTCATATTTAAACATTTTTAGAATTTTACTTTTGAATAATTGAACAGTTTTTCGGTTATCAATTTTTTCTACGTAATAGCCTTGATTTAAAAAAGCCGACAACAGAGTTGTTATCTTTCCTGGCTTTGATTATTTATTCTTATACGGAATAAATATATTTATTTTGTGCAGCGGAAAAATAATGATACATGAAAAAAGTTTTTAAAAAAATCGTTATTTTTACATTCCCAATATTGCTCCCGAATTATTATTATTTTTTTTTTTTTTTTGGGGGGGGGGTAACTTGCACTACTATTATGCTTCGGAAGACATAAAAAATTTTGTTAAAAAATATGCAATAAATAAAAATATAATTTCTTTTTTTAAATTTTTTGGGGGTACGCATATGGAAGCTTAATATGAAAACGTGTTATGTTTGCAAAATTTTGATAAAATTGTCTCTAAACGTTTACCTCAAAATCGCCCCATATACACGAGTCTGCCAAATTTCATCAAAATTGATTAATCCAATCAAAAGTTATAGAGCTTCAAACCACGGCAACACACATACATAAGAGTACGTATATTACCCCTTCCCACTGTTTTGTTTTTTGGTGGTCTCCGGATCATGAAACGTCGAGAAATACAAAAAGAATCCAAACCCCATTTTTTTGATTAAATACTATACTTTCCTTCTTACAGCATAACACTAGAGCTATGTCAGGAAAGAAAAAATACAACTAATAATATATTCGTTCTGATAATATAAGAGTAGATAAAAAATTGTGTGTATAGTCCCAGTCGTGTGCAATTTGAAAAAATCTTAAAACGAAACCTTTCATACAAGTTACTAACAAAAATAACTTTTATTCAAATTCAACAAAATAATATAGCTTGTGATTTTCGATTATAATCCAACTTTTTTCAAAAGGTTTTAAAAGTATAACACCCACCAAAATAAAACGTTGGTATTGGAAATTACTTGATAATGATGATGATAATATGATTTCGTCAACAGAAATTGAAAAAAATAACTTCCAACGAAAATTTGGTTAATTCTTATAAGTAAAACTAACGCATAATTCTGAATAACACTACATAAGTAGATAAATAAATAAGTAGATTGAACTGTAACGAGTTATTTTTAATAAGACACTTTTGTTATACTTTACATACAACCCTGTAGTTTACTCTAAACTCTTATTATACTTCTATCCGTCAACAAAAATGTGCACACTGGAAAACAAGATTACACTCAAACGGTAAAATTTTACAAAAATTTTAATTAAGACCTAAACGTAGATGGCAATGTCGATTGTTAAACAATAAACACCGGAAGACGGGGCGTTTGTATGTTTATAAATGTATATGTATAAAAGCATACAAATTAATAAAAAAATATAAACTGACAAAGAACAATAAATTCAAAACCCTATAATAGAGTACTTTTTAACAGGAAAATTTTTAGAAAAGATTAAATAATACAAAAATTTTAGGCAATACCATCGGAACGTAAACTTAACGTAAAAACATCTGAACCATATTTAAACCTTCAATTCAAACTGCTCACCACGATGTAACTGACCAGCATGCCTCTTATGTAGGTTGGAAGATTAACTCTTATCTCAAGAAGGATAAAGATAGCGTGAACCTTACACCAATCAAAAAGATATCCCTAACTATGAAAACATTTGATGGAGAGGATAAACGCTTAATATTGTTATAGCTGAAAACTTTCACAAAGATTCAGCTATTTTTAATAAATTTAAATTTTAAAAAAATCATTAGATATTGGTTTCCTATCGTTATTGAAAATGAAGTTCTACAACATTAATAGAGTAAGTTTTACAAATAAAATACGCATAGTTAATTCATGATTACTATATAATTTTTTTAAATTGTTATTTCTAGCGATTTTGTTTATCAATACTAAGCGCAACAACCAATTTTTCTGGTCTTTTGTATTTATTTATAATCAAAACATGGATCCTTTTACTTAGTTTTCATATTTAATTTAGTAAAATAATAAAATAAAGTTAATTTAATTAAATAAATAAATATCATACTTCTTAATAAAGCTAAGTTTTAATAAAGTTAGTACTTCTTATAAGTAAATACTTATTTTTTTTGAAGTTATACTTCTTTAGGCGCGTTAGGAGAAAACGCGTCTAATCAGGGTATATTTTCACCAAGTTACGGAAGTTGCGCGCGCCGATGTAACACACCATGAAGATTTGCGCAGGCCCAAGTGGATCAGTACATGGGTGTAGTATCTAATTCAGTCAGTAGTTCAATGCAATTAAGTGATTAGCACGCGTTGTAAACATAACAGATAATTAGTCGTAATAAATATATATTTATATACACAGATTTCTGAAGACGGGTATTTTAAACTGTGAATATTGTTGTTCATATTCATAAAACTTTATTTATATTGCAGCGTTTACTCATTTTTTTTTGTAAAAATTGTTTATCAAGAATTGAGATTATATTATTATTATTTTTTATGAGTAAAATTATATTTTTTAATGACACAGAAAATAGCACACATCAGTTAAATTCTTGATTTTGCATAAATAATTTTAAATTTACAAGCAACAATATTTTTTATAAAATACACTGTTATAAAATAAAACTATTTGTATCATATTTTTCATATCATACGCCGCTGATAACCCTCGTGCCTATTCAACTGTCATCCGAAGAATTAATGGAACTAAACTAATCGAAATATATGTGATGAACTTTGTTTTATATGACAACGAATACTTCAATACTTTTTAAACTGTATAAAATAAATATTATTTAATTTAAGTGTTATTTATTCAAACTTTTATTCATGGTATTTAATGACGTCTATCGATCGTTTGACTCTGTTCAAATTTGTTTGAATGCGTAAAAAAATTTTTTTTTTATTCACGCCAAAGAAGTATAACTTCTTACGTGCGTACATAAGTACACACGAACTTTTTTTTTTAAAAAGTAATTTTAAGTAAGGTATTTTGAAGAGTGATAATAACGGTAATTATAGGCGTACGATTTGAAACTACAAGCCTAATTACTGTTATTTACATAAATGTAAACGGTTATTATACTAATTATTAGTCAGTTTGGCTTCGACCTCGCAAGTGTAGTCTATATTTGCTGGTCAATGGCTATTATTTTTAATTTCAATAATAAAATGAACATTTTTCATATATTTTTTTTTTTATTTTTATTTTATCTATGTTTTTTCTTAATTGCTACGATAAATCTTGTTTGTTTTTGATTTAGTATGATTACAGATAAATAAATAAAATTGAAATTGCGTAACTGTCCAAATAAAATAATTTTCTAAAACAGACATATACATTGAAATTTATTTATTTTTTAAATTTGTTATTTTAAATTTTTGTTGATCTTGTAATATTATTTTCATTATGTTCAGAACACTAAAATAAAAATGAATTCTATTTCATAATTATTAAGAAAAAAAAAGTTGAAATTATTCATTCAAATACGAGATATTTTATTTTCTATTATTATTAAAGGAAAATTATGAAACGAGTAGGAAAAGTTTCTTTTATGGTTAATTTTATTTGAAAGTAATATACTATACCCTAATTAGAAAAGCAAAGAAAAAAATACTCCAGGAGGAAAAATCTGAATAAAAAGTGGGTATTATTTATTTATTTTATTAATCTATAAAATAATCTAAAGGGAAAATGTAAAATAAAATTTTTTATTTAAAATTTCAAGTAAAAATAGTACTTACTTCTCTAATAACAAAAACATAAAATTAATTAGTAATTAGGGGCTACCATGTAAGTAAAATCTCGTTACTATAAAAATCAAAAATAAAAAATATATTAATAAATAACCTAAAACTTCTGTTAGTAAATTTAATGTCGTTGCCTACATCAATCATTGTCTACGATAATATCGGTTTCTTCATACAGTTATGACGTGTACAAATCAATTTATATTATTATCGTAATATACATAAAAACAAATCTGTTTGATAAAAAAATTAAAGGGCTTGACGACTATATATATATATATATATATATATATATATATATATATATATATATATATATATATATAATTTAAAATAATCTATTTTATCCGATAAATTGTGAATAGCTATAATTCTGAGAGCAACAGTTCATATAGTAATTTATGAACTGTATCCAAAAACTATATCCAATTTTTCAAGTTCTATACGCATACAGCGCGGGCGAAGCCGCGAAGGGGGATGCTAGTTAAATATAAAGTAAAATGTACTGATACTATTCTTATTAATTTTTAATAATAATAATAAAACATTTTCTATACTATTCTTTCAACTTTCATTTTAAAGTTTAACAGTAAATTAAATATACTTTAAAATTAACGCAGAACGGAATTGATATTGATAATTAAAAAATTATTTGGGATACGAATAAGCGCAGGAGATATGTCAGCACCAAAAACAATAGTAAATGATATCGCATGGGTTACAGTCAAGTCGAGTCAGTAAATCGAGTTCAAAGCTGCGCTATTTTAGTTCCTAGTAAGCATTGTAATTCAAAACACGCATTGAATCCTCCCTATGCCTGACTGCTACCTGTCAGTGTTTAACAAGTAACGAGCCGCATCCAGTTTAGACGAAGTTTTGATACTTCCCACTTCCCTTTCGATACACCAGTATTACTTCTCTCTCCATCTATCCACAAACCTCCCCCTACATTAAACTGTCCTACCGAAACAACTCACGCTCACGATGTTTTATTTTGATTGATCGTCTGCTGGTAAAAGTAGTTTTTCCAACTCCAATACTTTAAACCACGCTATGTAGTTAAGGAAATACACGCATATACTTCAAAAATAAACATATGCGCTCTTAGTTTTATTATACGACAGAAAATAAAAACAAAATTTTATGTTAAATGTCATGATGGAAAGTTAATATCTGGCATAAATTGAAAAATTCATTTTCAATCAGAAGTATTAATCTAGTGTATAAAAGGGTTTTATTTTGTCGTAAAACAATAAATTACAAGGAATCCTTCTAATAGCTTCAGATAAAAGTGTATTGTGCAGAAAAATTACAGTTTTAAATGGATTGTAATATAAAAAAAGCTTTTATAAAAATTATAACGAGAAAAATTTATTACGGAACAAAAAAAATTCTAATTTGAGTAAAAGTCAGTTTTACAAACGAAGATAATCAGAAATAATAAATAAAAATTTTACCTAGAAGTCAGTGCATCCAATTATTTATAAATCCGCCCCTCCTTGTTTTGAAATAGATAACAAAATAATCTTTAAAGATATTGTAATTAACTCTTACGCAAAATTTGTTTAATAAATTTTAAGTTTATTGAGCAGTAGATTTACAGTACCTATTTTGATTAAATTCATAACAATAGTTTTGGAGTTATTTTCAAGTTTATAAAAACTTAAATTAATTACACCATACATGTAGAGATATCTTACCAAATGTATTCCATGAAACTGAGCGATCCTAAGAATTTCACAGTCTAACAACCGACCTCCGAAATATTTGAAAATTCTGTTTTAATTTATCTACTCACACAAGTACCAATAAATAATTGAAATCTGAAAAAGAATTCACTTCTAGAAGAGTACTGAAATAATTTTTTTTTTTAATATATTATTAAAAAAAAAAAATACCTTACATTAGATTACAGATAGATGTGTAAAGTTTTTTTTTCGGTGTTAAATGCTGGGAACGAGGGAAGCACTGGTCTTATCTGTGAGATAATTGATGGACTGTGACAAATATCTCTATTACTCTTACATACGCCTAAACATCTCATACAATCTTCTACATTGGCAAGTGGTAATGAAGCATGCGCAACGATCTGGCAATCTGGCATCCGGTTGAGAGTGGAAATGGTGGCGGCTTGTTATGACTACATCCTATCCGCAAAGAGAAGCTAGGTTCCTTCCCAGTAAAATCCAGCGTAACAAAATAAAAGAATTAAGCTAAATATTGATATTTTTGGCTCCTAAATTTCATTAATATTTGAGACTTATGTTTCTGACATCAGGAAATCTCTACTAACTTTAACAAATGCGTCACGTATTTTCCAGTGAACGACTTGTAGAATTCATCAACGATGTTGAAATTAACTTGTTTAATATTAATTATAAGTGTAGTTTATTTAACAATAATAATAGTTTGTTTAATAATAATATATGGAAACGAACCTAGTTTATGTTATCAGTTTTTTATTTAAGATTTTGCAACTGTATTTCTGTTGAACAATGTGCTGTTATATTACAAGTATAATTAAAGGCTAAAATGAATATGTTATTAAACAGCTTACTATGAAATTGCCTGCATATTAAAACTAAGAATGACAATAATAAAATAAATCAAAATACCAAAAAATTAACGTTTTATAATTTTCTTTACTTTTATTCAGCGTTACTGCGTAAAATAAAAATCGTATAGTATATATTGAAAATTTTTTTAAATAGGATACATTAACTCCACGCAGTTATTAGTTGAAAGTTAAAAAACTATTTAAAAAACAGAATGTACAGTAACGAACTAATTATTACGATATGTTTCTTATCATAGCAATATATATATATATATATATATATATATATACATATGTACGGATATTTTATCAATATCCGTACTTATTTTTAAACGAATCACTATTTGGGATATCCAAGGATCAAATATAAGTCGAATGAGAGAGCTTGAGCACAAATAACGTTTCTACGGTTTTCTTATATGTAGTAAACCACAGAATAACAGTTATAAGAAGATCTAATTTCAGCGTAACTTTTTATGATAGTCACGTAACCAACAAAAAATATCTACATCAACAGATTTATAATCTATTTTTAAAAGACATACACAGAATACATAAGTACTACACAAAAAGTAAACAACATGTACATAATAAACACATAATCTACACACACACACACACACACACACACACACACACACACACACACACACACACACACACACACACACACACACACATACACACACACACATATATATATATATATATAAAATCAAAAGGTTTTACATAATAAAGCAAACAAAAATTTGAGATCTGGAAAAATGTTGCTAAACTTTTCCGAGATCTGAATAGAGCTTATCCATTTAATGACAAAAATTAAAATTAGTACATTATGCAACGAGCTTATTATAATGAGTCACTAATGCACGGGTGCGAAGTTACTACACGAGCCCTGGCGAGTATCGTAAAATTTGCAAGTGTTTGTTTATTAATGATCATTATAGAGAGAGTCGCGTACCGTATTTTTTCTGCGGCTGAGAAAATATTAGGATTATTGTCTTAAATCAATGATAAAATACTTCGTTTACGGATATTTTTTTTAAATTATAAAAAAATAAACTAACATTATATTTGTGTGGAAATCGGTTATTAGTCATAAGTTCTGCCTTTCCTTTAATATTGATGGGTGTTAAGAAATTTCTTCCTCAGAATCTGACTTAATTAACAAAAGGATAAACAGTGTAGTATTAAAACTTAGTTACCAATTGGTGTACTTTTAAATTAGCCTCTGCTTGACAACTACTAAAATTGATTAAAAAAAAAAACAAAAACAGCTGGTACATTTAACAATACCGCTTCTGATTGGTCACTGGTTGAAAAGTAAGTAATCCAGCAGTTATTTGATTGGTTGAACTCCTATATCACATGAAAATCTGTTCACGATTCTGTATATGATACAGGTTCCAGCCGCGTAATTCAAACATTATAATAAAGCAGTAGAAAAATATTCTTACAATCTAACTTATTTATTTCGAAATAAATACAAACTATTCTTCTAATTGGAGGAAAACTAAATGTAAATTGTTAGCTAATTGTTTATTTTCAATTCTGAGCTAACTTCAAAAAAAGTATTAAATTTTACTTTTTATGAGTTTTTTGTAACTGTTTTATTTTATTTAAGCTAATTTTAATTGCAACTTTTCGGTTTTAATTTAATAATAAATATAGATAGACTGTGAATTTGTAAAATTTATAACAGAAAAAAATAAAAACGATGTAATAAACTTATACAAAGCGAGTTCTAAGAATCCTCTCTGGAATGAGGTAATCTGAATTATTTTGTTTTTCACAAGATTGGATTCATTCAAGGTAAAACATGAAAGATGATGATGATATTGAGAAACAAAAATACGTTAAATAATTCATATAATCATATAAATGTTTCTTTGAAACACTTCAACTACTGATCCATCAGAGGATCTTCCTCACAAAATAATTTTAAAAATCTTTGAAATCTGTGCAATCTCCTTCCCCAATGATGCAGCGGTAGCATAATATCTGTTTCCATCTAAAACTTCAAGGGTTCAAATGACGGACGGCTGGCAATTTTAAAAAGTTATAACATTTATTTGTAATAGTAAAAAAAGATGGACGGATGATGGCTATATGTGGACGGACAGCCTGTACTCTTTAAATAAAAAGCATTATACAATTTGCATATACATTTAATTCTGTGCTTTTTTAAATTTATGTAATTTTAAAAAACTTGGGAAGTTTAAAAAGGAATTTAAAAAAACGTGATATAAAATAGAACTCATATGGCAATATTTAGGATGTTTTTAAATAATTAATTTTTTTTAAAATTACCTAGAGATGAGAAAATTAAATTACCTAGAAAAGGCTTTCCAACCTACACAGCAGCCTCTTTATGAAAAAAACAATTTTTTTTTTTAATTCGATTTTACCGCCGGAAGTTTTTTTATTCGTTATTTTTATCGTCAAAAGTCTAATCAAATAATAAAAATCAAAACTTTATGGAGTTTTGAGTGTTTTTATGAAATATTTTAAATAAAAAAAATCATTAATAGTACCTTTTTAAATCGAACCACCAATGATATAATTTGATAAACTAACAGTCATGCTGGAATAAAATTTTAATTTACTCTAACCCTTTCGATATACAATACCGACATTAATATCTCCCCACCTAATCGTTCGATTTTTAAAAACTTTAAAACAAATTAATTCCTCTAATTTACCGACTACGAGGATAAATTTCATGCTTATTCGTTAACATGTTCCTAAGATATAAAGCAATACAGAATTCTAAATTCATATACAGTCATCTACATATTTTATATTTCTTTTAAATCTAGGGACTTCATAAATTGCTAAATACTCAAATTTCAGGATTTATTTCTTTAGAGATAGTATATTCATTTTAAAAATATAGCCTAAGATAGTTTTATTTTGATAAAAATAAATAAATGTTTTATATATATATATCCACACACACAAAGTGTCCCACGAAGAAACTGAGAAACTTTCAGGACATCTACTGGAGAAAATAATGAAAAATATTCATATATATACATAGATCTGAAAACGCTTTGTTTTTTAGTTTCGGCTAGCGAAAGATTTGGCCCGGATTTCAGCTCTTCTAATAAAGAAGCCCTACTGTAACTTTTGGGACCTAAATTAAAGAGCAAAGTTGGTGGTTTCTTACGTAATTTGAGCTGGAAAATAAGATAAAACAGATCCCAGAACTGTAACTACAATAGGTTTTAAGATATCTGATGTAAAACACAAACTTCGGTGTCGAAAAAACGTTTTTTTTTTTTTTTTAGGTTTATAGTACAACAACCTTGTTAAATGACTAATAAATACGAAATATTTAGTAACGAAACATGTAGAAAATTTAATTCTGAGAAAACTAATCTAAAAACAGTCAATAAAAAGTAAATAAAAACTTTTAAAAATTGGTGTTTTATTGAAGCAAAACAGACGAAAAATAAACAGAAAATCGTACTTTCTCTCTGTACCTAATAAACAGTCTTTTTAAAAACAAAAACGCTAATTAGTGTAAATAATTTTAAAAGAAATATAATATTTCTAAAACATTATTTTATCTGTTAATATTCAATACTTTACACACACAAAACGAATTAACTACATAATACATAATTACATAATAAATTAAATTGAAATGTATGTTACTTAAAAAATATTTAAAAAAAAATTTATTGTATAGGTTGGCAGTACTAACTGAGTCAAAAATGAAAATTGTGTACTTCGTTTGAACCTTACATTGTGAGTATAGAATGTGCTGTTTGTAGAAGCAATATTTGTTTGTTTGTACACAGAAAGAGGTGTATTAATTTGCAGTTTACCCAATTTATTTCTCTCTGCGTCCCAATTTATTTCTACATGTGAAGTATGTGAAGTATCCGAGATACAAATGGAACTAGCAAATTTCCTTTAGAGTAATGATGTTTCGTTATACAGCTAGTTCTTGCGGTGAATATAGTAAAAATGTTACTTTCAGAACTGCATTCAATTATATTTCAGTCGATTTAATGTGATAACAAACAACAACATATTCGGCTTCGTGAAAATGGCAACAGGAAAACATATCACTTATTAGTTTGCGTAGAAAGCCTGACATGGAGTGTCTTCCTTATTATTGAGAATACCATATGGTTTTGTGTGGTCACCAACAATCGCTGTAATTGTGTCATCTAACATCGCTTAATTAGTTATAAATAATTGCAAATAAATATACAAGTATATATAAATATTAGGAAAACAGCTTAAATATAAGGATACAGCTTAAGAACTTTAAATGCTTTAAATGATACTGTGAAGAATTATTAAGTTAAATAGTATTAATATACACAGCTTACAGACAACTGTAATCCAAACCAGTACTTGTTATGACGAATGTGTTAAACAGTATAACAGATCATAGAACACCTTATATAAAAGATCAAAGAACAAATTTTGCAAACAGAAAATCCACAACGAGCAAGTCTTTCCTCAGTAAATGGAGTAGACTTACTTTAATAAAAATGAGCAATGATACAAAAATCCAGTTTAATAAAAAAAAAATCCAACCCAAAAACTGTTGGAAAATATTTGACCATGTTAAAAATTCTCATTTATATTTCAAAGTACACTAAACAGCGGTCTTATCTTAGACTTTTATTCAAGAATGTATGAGTGTGGCTGTAGGCATATTCGTGCGGGCACGCATTTTTGTGATTTATTCGGTTTTAATGATCGAACATTACTATAAAGAGAAGAAAGTTATGGAGGGAATGCAAAAAGAAGAGCGAGATAGAAAAACGGAAGAACAGGAAGGGCGATGAAACTACAACATTTCGTACTTTAATTAGAGATCCAACGAAAACGTGAGTGGGAGAAGAAGAAAGAAATGGAGAGATTGACGAGTGAGAAAGGATAAATTTAAAGAGAGAGAGAGAGATAGATGAACGTAATAGAGGTAAGATACAGCAACTTTCAACCATCTCCTCTCTTTTTCTGTACTTCCCTCGTCTATTTGACGTATGTACATGGGGGAAACACGAGGGGTAATACGGGAAAAAGGGAGGTTATATCCTCAGACTCTTTGTTTCTTATTCTTGTTTCACGATGTATACTGAACTGATCCCTACATTCAGTCAGTCGCTGTTCTACCTTCATTAATCTGAAACAGGCCAAACGACGGCGGTGTTACTCTCTCCTTGATCTCCCCTTCATTCTCTCGAGCTAGACCATCACATTACAGAGTCGAAGGAGATGAGAATAAAACATACAATGTGTTTCTATATTATCCAATACATCTTAATCCCTAGGGAACTCAACTTTAGTTCACTTGTTGTATATTCACCTAATGCTGTAATATTATACTGCATTCACTGCTACTGCAATCTGTGCATCTACCAAAGATTAGACAACGGTGTTATAATTTACCTTATTCCTTGTATCAAACTCCTCTACTAAGTAATTAGAAAAAAATAAAATCATTACTAAATGAGGCACTAAAAATTTATTAACGTAGATTTCTCACAACTTAAAATAAAAAAAAAAAAAAAAAAGAATTATAATGCAATCATACAATTGCAACGAAATCAGTATTAAAAATATTATTTCCTTTTTTTATAATATACATTTATAAAATGTTTCAAGCTATTTTACAAAACATTTATAAAAAATACGACTTTACAGAACATAAAGCTTACAACTAAAACAAATAACAAAACTTCACGATGAAAATAGCTTGAATATAGTGAAATCGACAACAAACTTACTCGATAAAAAATAATTAATACTACAAATAAATAATTGTTTGGGGTAAACAGTAGGACCCCCAAATAATGGTCCCATGCAAAAAAAAAATAGATGTTTCTAGGTAGGAGAATCTACTAAATTCTGTTTAACTGTTTAACAGTTATCTGAGTTGCCATACTTTGTTAACACCCGGTATATTTCTCCTTATTTTCATCCAAAAGTAAAACCTACACCGTTTCAGAGGGAATAAAAATACACCCGATAAAATTTTAAAACAGCTCAATGTTTGAAATGGTAATAAACATTTTTTCTAATGAAAAGGAGGCTTTATAATATGAAAACAGAATTTCGTTACGTCGAAAAAAAGGTTTGAAATATTTTTAAAAGTTATAAAATGTATTTATCCTTAAGAAATAATAAACATATATGTAGTACAAAAACACAGTTGTGTACAACTTAAATTATTAAATTTATACAATGAACAGAAGAAAATAATATATAAACGTAAAAGGTTCCAAGAAAGAATTTCGTATTAAGTAGAACAGCCTACCAGTATGTAATAATGCATTTACATAAATTTGTTGCTTTATTAACTCCCTCAGTCTTTATTAGATTTGTGAAGCATGTATAACTTAATAGGATTATAAGTAAAAAGTCGCTTTCTCTGAAAGATAATGCAAGTCTTGAAAGAGTCATTTCTCGGACTGATTATCACCCGACATTTTATGGGAACGGCATGCTGATATGTAACAGCAACTTTCAGTAAAGAAAATACAAAAAAAGAAACATTTAATTCTAGATTTTCCCAAGTCTGACGTGAATGCAAGTTATTCTTTGAAACAGATGTGGCCTGTCGGCCTACAATGATAAAGTTAAATACAGCATTCATTTATAAATATTGTAGCTTCTCGTTTTGGTCCGCCATCCGGTCTTTTTTAATTTGTTATAAATCTTATTTCTATTATGATTTTATTTATATAACATTTTATAATAGATATTCTTCCGATATATAAGAATTTTTTTTATCCAAAAAGAAGGCAATTTCTTTCTGTTAAATTAACTAAATTAAAAACCTTTAAAGGTCTACAGAATTTAAATGAAATAATATTTTATTTTTATTTTTTATAATTTTGCATTTATAAAATCCAGCTTTCTACACTCATCACTTTTATCCCAATAGATGCACTTATCCCAAGTGCATAAAAATGAGAATCTTTAAAAATATTTTCTTCCTATGATTTTTAAAAATGGTTTATAAAAAAGTTTAAAAAATTTATTTTTATAAGTTTAAATAATCTCCTATTTTACATATACAGTATATATATATATATATACGGACGAGTGAAGAAGAATGTTTTGGTGCGTTTGTCTTTTATATAGATCCATAGTTTCATTCTGATCGTGAAGGAGTTTTGCACATTAACAATCCCCGATAAGAGGAAAATTGTTATCTACATTTCAATTTGACAAAACTACCCCCACCCCTCTGTTCACCCTTAAATAAAATGTTAACGCCCAGTTTTCCAAAATAATTCCAAAACGGCGAGGAAATCGACCAAAGTGGATATGATTTTCTGAAAGCCCATAAAATTTGCTACAAAATTCAATTTGTTCGGCTCTGATAGCCTTCTTAGTTCCGAAGTTATTAACAATCAAATTTTTGCACAACTATTTTTCTTTTTTACCCCATTGTGAGTCGACACAATTTCATCTGCTCTCCTCACCCGTTTTCTACATGATTTTCGATTTCAGTCGTTCAGTATTAGGCTATAAAAAAATATCGCAAACTGAATTCAAGCCGCATCCAGAGCTGTCGAAACTGAAGTTCAAGCGAGCGCCGAAGAGCCCATGCTACACATCAAGTACGCATGCAAAGCCGCGGGCAGCCGCTAGTTTTAAAATAAAATACATCTTCTTCATCACTATCCTGAACATTAATATAAATTAAAAGAAAAAGTATTAATCAAATAACATCAATTGAGCAAAATATATGAATATATAAATTAGAAAAATTAAAATTCTGCTTACTTCATTTTAAATAAAATTTTATTCACATATTCTGGGCTGAATTTTTTAATTTTACCTTTCAAAAACATTTACAAACATTTATATAAAACTTAAAAGCGATAATTTAATCATTTAAACGGTAATAATACATTACCAGCGATTCAAAAAATACATATAGCAGCATAAAAATTAAATTAATTAAAACAGACATTAATTGGAATTAGAATGAGGTAAAATACTGCAATTCGTTTTAAAAAAGCTTGATTAGAACAAATAAGATTATTAACTGGGAGAAAGGGAGGCAAAATGAATGACTATTATTAATAAGTGTGTTTAGACGGAAGGAATACAACCCGTAAGGAAACTGAATAAACTATATCCATTCATTTAATAATGTCAAGCTTTCTGATAAAACAAACTGCTTATAAAAATTACCGAGATTTTGAACAGATACAAATAGACGATCACCTTAACTGAACCAATAAGGTATTCTATAATCAAAAATCAAAATGAATAAACAAAAAAAAATTGTATAACTAGGACAATGATAAGAATTCCGAAATTTTAAGTAAATATTAATAGTACGAATTAAATCAATAAAAGTGAATTCTGACCAATCAATCTAAATTATGAATACTCATCAAGCCATAATAAGAATAAGCCTAATGAAAACAAAAAAAAAATGAGCGTTTAAAATTATCGTAACACTGGTTAAACAGAATTAGGTTACACATGACAATCTATAATTAGCAAATAACTATTAAAATAATTAAGTTAAGACAGCGGGCATAGCCAGGCCTGGTATCCCTGGCCTTAGCGGTTAGGACAGAACCCCTGGGCTGAGTAATACTTGATTGTTGAACCGGCCCAGGGAAGCAGAAGAACAAACTAACACAAAATAAAAATCTTAATGAAAAGTTCAGATAATCAGTAAAAATAAATCTTTCTTTAGTATTAAAATACGAAATAATTATGAAGATGTAAAAGGTAAAGGCCATTCATGGATAAGACCATCAGAAAAAAAAAGACGAAGATATAAGTTGTATAGAGTAGATTAGCTTATAATACTACAGAGTGAACCAAAATAGGAAGTTCTTTTACGGATACCGGTTCTTTATAACATTCTGACCGCTTTTCATGAATAAAAAATAAGAGTTTGTCTAGACTTGATTTTTATGCTGCCTACAAAATACACATTTACATTTAAATGTATAATACATACGTACGGTGCTTTTCTTTTCAATCAAAGTTAAGAAATAAAGGTTACAGAATTGTAATCGAACAACAAAATATAAAATCCAACAAATTGAAATTACAAGGATAATTTTCACATAGCTTTATGCAGTAAATAACAGAATCAATAACAGATCTAATCAAAAAATTGATTGAATCAATTACGTAAAAAGATATAAATCAATTTTTAAATGCTTACTACAATATTACACCAAAATATGAGAGTAAATAGGGTAGTAAACGGAGAACATCTTTCTTTTAATTACCTGTCGCGATGGAAGCTCTGTCATATCAATCTGTTGCTCTGATTCAAATCCAGTTAAAGGTATATTGAATACTAACAACTTCGGTCATCGGATCCAATTAATGGAACTTTATAAGGATAAGTCAACAAGTAACTGGACAAATTTTAAAGCCCTAATAAGGTTTGCTGCCTGTATGCAGGCAGTATAATCGCAGAAAGAAATTGCTACAATTATATTCAGAAACCTTCATCCTAGATTGCATGAATTGGCCTGCCGTTTACTCCAAATTATGTAAAGCAACACTGCTTTTTCTATGATCCCAATAACAGCCTATTAGTCAAATCATAATTTTTTAATATGCAACTTTTACATAGATGACAGAAAGTTAAAAGATACGATGAAAATAAAAGCTTGCTTGCACGAGGTAGACAGTCGCTGTGCACAGCATTATATCATACTCTTTTCTCGAAGCATTAGGCTCATGAAACCGAATATTCTGCAATACAGTCTCTCTCTCTTTTTCCTGTTTAGCCACCGGTAACTACCGTTTACATAATACTTCAGAGGATGAATGAGGATGATATGTATGAGTGTAAATGAAGTGTAGTCTTGTACAATCTCAGTTCGACTATTCCTGAGATGTGTGGTTAATTGAAAACCCAACCACCAAAGAACACCGGTATCCACGATCTAGTATTCAAATCCGTGTAAAAATAACTGGCTTTACTTAGGACTTGAACGCTGGAACTCTCGGCTTCCAAATCAGCTGATTTGGGAAGACGCGTTCACCACTAGACCAACCCGGTGGGTTGCAATACAGTCTGTAAAGTATTTTCATTAATAGCAAAAGTTCTTTGCACAATTAAAATTTATTATCATTTTTTTAAATTTCAGACAATAATCTCTTTAAAAATATATAGCGTACTTATAAATATTTGGTTAGAAATTCCGTTTAATAAAGCAGTGTTAAAATCACAATTGTGTGATAATTAAATTACGTAGAATTTCAAAAATAACGTAACATTTGATGAACTATTAAAAAAAAACCAACACAGGCAGCAAGCCAATAAACACAGACAAATTTGTAGGGTGGGATAGTTATGTAGCTTTCTTTGTGGGGCCGATTTATTCTGTGGGGTAGTTTCATGTTTGGTTCTGCAACTTCCACCTTACCATCCCGATTTAAATCCGAATGAGATGGTATGGTCGGCTCTGAAAAGATATGTTGAGGCTCTGATAAGTAACACAACATTTTTAATGTCAGATATTAAAAGATTAGCCGAGGAAAAATGAAAAAAAAACTGAAACAGAGTATAAAAAGATGGAACCGCCAATCGACGAAAAAACGGATAAATTTATTTTTACATCTAGAAAGTGGTAGTGAAAGTGACTGTTTCGATTAAGAGAGAGAAGATGGTGAACTTGCACAGGAACTGGAATTTGCATAAGATGCAAATTTCAAGTAAGTGTTAATAATAATGATAATGAAGACAAACAAAAAAAAAAAAAAATAATAATAATTTGAAAATTCTAAATAATAAAAATTCTACAAAAGTGCTACAGAATAATAATTTTTCATCTAATTTAGTGCAATTACGGATACAATATACAATCAACCATTAGAGTTAAGATTTTTTTAGTTTAAAGATACACCTAAATTAAAATTCTTGTTTTTGCAATCTTTATTTATTCAGTTATTAGTATTAATTACGTAATAATGAATTATAGCTTACAAAACATGAAAACGGTAACAAATTAAATAAAAGTACAAGATTATTATTGTTGTCCTATTAGATGGGTGCAAATGTTTTTAGGTTTGGTAGTAATGCAGTCTCAACCTTCCCCAACACAAGCTTTTGTTTCAATTGTACGCTCTATATTTACGTAATTTATAAAAAAAAAATAAGTAAAAATTAATTTAAAAAAACATAAGTCATCAAAATCAGAATAAATCCTAACAATGCTTCGAAACTGAAACTCATACTTCCATGCGCGTTGCGTATCTGTTTTTAACAGTCAATAATGAAGAAGCGGGGAGGAGATAATATGTGACAGGATGAAAGAGGTAAAGGAAGTAAAAAGGGTTCGATAAAACATCGATAAAAAATTTTATATAACAGTGCATAAAAATTTTATCAGTTCATATAACACATTTTTTTGTTCCAAAAAAGAAAAAAAACTGTCTACAGAATAGATAGGTTTTTGTTGTATAACGTAATCAATGGTAAAAAATAGAGAGGAAACCAATGTCACAAACTGTAAACTTATAGCCATTCAATGGTAGATTACCAAACGTTTCATGTTCATCCTAATAAAAAGTTTTATACCTTTCAACATAAAACAGGGAAGTGGCGTATTGAAATATGTTTAGATTGCTATTAGTAAAATATTATAAAATGAAATTCGTAATATGAATAAACATGTTTTAATTTTAGGTAGATTTCATAAGAAAGCTACCTATTGTAATGTTTCCATGACTTCCGGAAAATTTCGACATATCTTCGCGTTTAACTTCCCCCTGACCCCAAAACCACCGTAAGCTCAAAAGGTTATATATACATTTCACTTTCTTGTGGACATGATAACTGCAGTAATTTTGCGCCAATCACTTTCAAATTGATACATAAAATATAACGACCCAAAATCTCAGTCGAGTTCGTTAATGGGAAAAATCGGACCATGGGAGTTGAAAATGGGGGAGCTTTTTCGAAAAAACAAAATATCGCTATAACTTTCTTATTAAGTAAAATATCGAATTTTTTTTAAAATTCCTACTATTATTTGGATAAGGGCCTAAAACTTATATAAATAATGTTTTTTGATATCACCAACCATTGGCCCAGAGGTGGAAAAAATGGGGTTTCGAAGACAAAAAAATATATACTTCCCTTAATAGGCAAAGCATCGAATCGGTTGAAAGTGATCGTTAGTCCTCTAAACATTACCTAAAACTTTCGTCTGAAACAAGTTTTGATATGATCAACCCTTACGGCAAGAGATGACCAAAATGTTGCTAGAATTGCAAGAAGATGGAGGCTTGTCGTATACTAAACATGTAAAATTTCTTTCATTTGCAACCATTGTCGAATTGCGTAAATTTGAAGTTTTTCTTAACTTTAAACTAGAAATATTTTTTATCTCCTACTTAGCACCGATGAAATATACCTCCGCCTTCCCGCGTGCCGAATCGGATTTTTTAAAATATACTATCTGTAATATAAAATAATTATATATATAAACTAACGAAATAACAATAATAATAATAATAGTAATATTAACCACGAAAATGATTTGCTCTGCGGCAAAATAAAACAAAAAAAGAAGTAAATTTATAAGACATAATAAAATTTGTAACGTATCAAATAATCTATATATCCCATTTTCATATTATCTGAACCATCTTTAATAAAAATAAGTTTTTATAGAATCAGTATTTTAAATAAATAATTTTTAATAAATAATATATGTAGTATTGCAGAAAAATAGAAAAAAATAAACGATTTAATATAAAAATGTCCTTTACTAATAATATTTATACTCATATCAATTGTTTGGCTTAGGTGCCTACATAATCGAAAATATAATTTTTTCCAACGAGTACTGTAAATGAGATCAAACAGAAGAAAATGATGTTCAGTATTGCAGTCTACCGAAATACTGATTAATTTCATTAATGAAACTACTAGTTTTTTAATTAATAAAAGCTACCGTTTTTACTGATGTAAAAACTACTACTACTAATAGTAATTGCAAATAATTTATTAAGCCCTATATTTATGTACTTATTTTAATACTATTTAATATGAGATGAAAATGAAACCCGTTTGAAAAAAGATGATGAAATTTTGGATTTAGAAAGTAACTGATGTACAAATAAGAAAAACATTTTGTGAAGAAATTATATTTTGTTGGTACTAATATTCCAACAATTTTTTTATTTGTTTGTTAAGTCCATATATCCTGTTAGTTCTGGACTTATGTAAAGGTTTAATAAAAAACATATAAGTCCTTTCATAAAAACAATTACAAGGGTGTAGATCAATAGTACATTTAACCTGGAACTTAATTAGTACAACTTAATAACTCTTAAAGCATTTTTCATCTCTAAATTTAATTTTTTTTATGAAGAAGTGGAAGTGGATGGACCATATTTTAAAGAGACATCTTCTGTAAAGAGCCTGGCGGGAACAGTAACAAGATCTGGAAAAAATGTAAGAGAAAAAACTAACTTGATGAATGTCTTAAAAAACGGAAGATACGAAATTATCAAAAGAGCAGCTTTGGAACAAGTTAAAAAGAAAAGTACTAGAACAGAACACAAGATCTTTTTTTTAACTTCAGTTTAAAATAATTCGACTTAGTTTCAAATTCATTATTTCTAATTTATTTATTTATTTTTTAAATGAATCATTTACTAAGATGAAACAAATTAGATTATTTCTAACAATCATATCATTAACTTCAAGGATTGTTCGCTCCACTGGATTATTTTTAAAAAAAAACTACGTATCTCAATTTATATTTCCTGATCAAACTTTAGGTAAGAAAGCAAGTGATATTATTAATTTTTCAAGATGTCTGGAAGACAAATACTTAAAAAATTAGTATAAAAACTTAAAACTGTATCTAGATTTTTATTCGTTTTCAGAAGGAATTATCAATATATCTAATGCAACAAACAAAACAATAAAAAATGCAACTACAAGAAAACAAAATAAGTATTTCACTGAAGTATAATTTGAAAAGAAAATAATTACACTGTTTATAAAGCAATCAAATTATCTACAACCAACGTGACGAAATAAGTCATTATTTTAACAAATAGAATAATATTTAATTTACGATCTAATTGAGACTAAAAAAGAAAACCGCCACAATTAAAGAATATGAAATAAACAGCAATAATCGATTGTATTGTTCCAAATAAATGGATAATTAATTATTCAACTTAATTAATCGATCATTCAGTTAATTTGTATTGTGTCAGAATAGTCAGCCAATTGATAACAAAATTAAATTAATTATTTATTAAAACAAGTAAAATGATTTTGAAAAAAATTATCGCTTAAATTATATACAGTGCTAATACAATAATATTAAGTTCACTAAATGTTATTAACATACTCATGACTAAATTGTCTGCTTATTCAAACATAAACAGAAAACCTTTTTTTTACCTCATATAACCTATGAAAAATAAACGAAGCGAATAGAAAATATCATGTGTAAACATTTCCACAGGTATGAACTTGTAAAAAAAAACCGGCCCATATACAATCAGTTTTATCAATGAATGATATCATAATCCAAAAAAACACTTTTCAGAAATATCTCCAACTATGCTAAATCAATTTAAAAAAACAACACATTAATGGTGGTATAAGATATGCAAGACATACACCATAAATACGTAAATATTTAAGTGTGTAATTTTAATAAATATTTTAATCAAATAATGAAAAAAGATACTAAAAGGGTTTTTTTTTATTCTGCTACGTTATTTTTCATGTCATATCAAGAGTTTTTCGAATATCCAAAAAAACTGTATAATAATTTTATTTGAATATTTTTTCCTATGAGGTTATAATTTTTTTTTTATTCTCCGAGACTACCCTTAGGTATTGCTTCAGAGGATGAGATGAAATGCCAATTTTGTAGCCTTCACATAGGCCTACCAGTCATAATTTTATCGCTAATTGTACAGGTTTTTGTGGCAGTATTTAAAATACCACGAAATTATTATTTTTTAATTTTCCTTTCATAATTTACCTTACCACTTTAAGCAATCAACAAAAAATTTATATTTTTCCGCTGCGTTTTTAATAATTTTTTCGTTGATTGCTTAAAACAGTAAGGTTAACATAAACGGTAAATCTAAAAAAAAATTTGAAAAATAATTTCATGATAATTTAAATACTACCACAAAAAATTTACTTTATTGCATAAACTGTATAATTAGTGACAAAATTATAACTAATAACCTTATGTAAAGAGGAATGGAAAATTTTAATTTATTTAAACAGAATATTATATAACCTCTCATTTAACCATACTTTTTAAAAAAATTATTGAAATAACATTTTTATACAGTTTTTTTGGACGTAATAAAACTTTTTAATTTTTTAGTAAGCTGTTAAAAAAAAACAAAAATTATTACATATACGAACAAGCGATAAATATTAAAAATTAAAAAACACAACTGCCAAAAAACCTACGCTGACAAACATTGCTCTTTTTGTTCTGGTTTGGTTCCATCGTGATTAATTATTTTACTAGCAAACGCCTCGTTTGAATTTTGAAAATTGGTTGCGAAGATATAACATTTCCGTGATCTGTTAGATCGAGAGCATACATGATGCATACAAAAGTTAACCTTCAATCTAATAACAAATACCCCGTTTGAATTTTGAAAAACGAATTTTGAAATTGTTTGCAGAGATATTATAAAAACACCCCATTGAACCTCCAAAAACATCATCCTAGGATCACCCCGTTTGCTACCAGCTGATGGTTATGATTGGTCAAGCCTCGCATAAGGTGCTAGCATTATTCGCCAATCTAGCGTCAAACGCAGTGCATCATTAAACAGAAATTTTAAAAATTTATTTAATATTATTTAATTTTATGTAACGTAAGTTTAATTCTATTATTTTTGTAATAATATTCATTCGATTGATTTGAATCATTCAGTTCAAACCCAGCTCACAGAGATAGAGGATCATAGTAATCACAGTTCATTAATTCAATTTATTAAAGTTTGTGCTTCACCTGCAAATCTCCACTACCACGTGTATATTATACGAGGTGCTTGAGAAAAGTAATAAGACTGACTGTTTACTTACCAAATTTTTTATTTTTTCAAACAACAATATTATCCTCTTCAAAGTAGTTCCCTTGAGCAGCTATACACTGGCGGAGTCATTGTTACCACTCCTGGTGGCAGCGCTGGAAGGCTTTTTACTGGTCGGTCACGGTCTTTTGAATGTTCTCCAGAGTTCCAAAATGACGTCCTTTTAAGACATGTTTCAATTTCGGGAAAAGGAAAAAGTCACAAGGACTCTAATCAGGTGAATAGGGGGGTTGAGGAACCGTAGGAATGCGTTTTGAGGTCATAAATTCCGTGATGGAAATAGTCGTGTGACGCGGGGCATTATGATGAAGCATCCACTTGTCTGCAATATCTGGTCTCACGCGAATCACTCTTTTCCTGAGCCTTTCAAGAACACCTTTGTAAAACACTTGGTTTGTCCTAGAGGAACAAATTCTTTATGCACGATACCCCTACTGTCAATAAAGCAAATCACCAAGGTTTTGATCTTTGATTTGCTCATTCGACATTTTTTCGGTCGAGGAGATAACGGAGTGTGCCACTCTTCGTTTTGCCGCTTTGTTTAAGTATCGTACTCAAATATCCAGGATTCATCACCTGTGATCACACGATTGAAGAATTCTTGGTCATTGTTAATCCTCTCAAGAAGATCAACGCACATGTTTCTTCGATTGTCCTTGTGTTACGTTGTGAGGTTTTTCGGCACCAATTTCGCACAAACCTTTTGCAAGTCCAAATCGTCTGATAAAATTTTATGTACGGTGAAAGTGTTTAAATTTAACTGTTCACTCATCATCCTTAATGTTAAACGACGGTCTGATCTCACAAGAACCCTCACACGCTCAACGTTTTCGTCAGATTTTGAAATTGAAGGTCACCCTGAGCGAGGTTGATCTTCAACGTGTTCTCGGCCTTCCAAAAATGATTGTGCCAGCGGAAAACTTGTGCTCTTGATAAGCAATGTTCCCCGTAGGCCTGTTTGAACTTTTCAAAGGTCACACTCGCGAATTCCCTAATTTTAACACAAAACTTGATTGCATAACGTTGTTCTAAATTCCGATGCTCCATTTTCGTAACACACAACTTCACTGATGGCGCTGTCAAAAATAATGTGTTGGTTGAAACTCGTACTGAGCATGTGGAAAGGATGAGCATGTGGAAACCGGTCTAGCACAGACCGATAGACACAGCGTTGCCAGATCGCTCGCAGTGTTACCAATCTCATTACTTTTCTCACACACCTCGTATGTAGCTAGCCTATGACACTCTCGGTAACGTAAGGATTCCAACGCGGAGTCATACATCTAAATCGGTTCGGCCATTAAGCAGCTACGGTGAAACAAACAAACATACATATACCCTAAATAAATTACACTCCTTTTTGGGCAGTCGTGTAAAAAAGAACAATTATAATATTTCTATTGTATTAAGATATTTTAGACTATCATTTTAGATATACTGAATTTATCGTATAATAAACGTTATAAAAAATAGGAAAATGATTAGTTGACTAAAATATCACTTTCGCTAAATGATCAGAAATTAAGTGTAAATAAAAAAAAAAGCTGACTATGAGTTGCATTACTTCCCGATTACTTAGAGTAAATAGAAAAAAGATATCAAGAGTTCAGTAAAAATATTTGGGTCCGATTTCCCTTGATCAAATGATGTGTTTACTTTCAAAATTATGCAGTATTGAAAATAAAATGAAAAAAAAAATTCTTAGTAAAATATTTTGATCTTGACCAAATGAGTTTTTATCATAAAAAAATTACTGAATGTATTTAGAGTATAATTGCTATAAAAAATAAGAAATTAGTAAAAAACACTGACCTCCTGTATAGTTAAATGCTTATCCAAAAATTTTGATTTAGTTATATGGAATGAAAAGTTGTTAATCTGTGCAAGAATCAGAAAGCAATTATAAAAGTTGAAGAAAAGAAACGCAAGTTCTGATTCAGAAACTAGTTAATCTACCCTAGATTTATTTTAACCTGTACATAAAAGCAATGTAAGAATTGTAGGAAACATTTTACAGTAGGGTAACTATCTAAAGAGAAAAAATAATCATGCTAAGATTGCTGATGTCATTGATCTTTTGATAAAAACCACATATGAATAATTAGAAGAAATACTAAATTATAGCGGGCGACGTATATTGCTGTGCACGTAGGCTGACGGCTGGCTTACCACGCTATTAACTATCCAATAACTCTGACAATGTACTGCATGCCATGTAAGTATACGAAGCTATACGACATGTTTTCGTAAAGAAATGATTATCTAACTGTTCCAACCGTCTTATCCGACTATCTTTCTTTACGTACCATGTAAGTATACGAAGCTATACGACATGTTTTCGTAAAGAAATGAGTATCTAACTGTTCCACCCGTCTTATCCGACTATCTTTCTTGAATGCAATGCGCAGAGCCATACGCCGCCCGCTATACATGCATTTATTGCTAAGAGAGAACTTCAGTCTAAAAGTAAATAAAGAATAAAATAAAAAGGAAGAAAATGAGGAATTAAAGAGAGGGGAATATAATTTACCAGCAGGAGTGGGGGAATTTTTTTTTAATCAGATAGTACAATTTCAAAGGATGAGCGAAGTAACATACAAACATCAAAAGCAGATTGTCACAAAGAGAGCTTTCAGCAGAAAAAGACATATGCTAATATCAAATATCGGTTTAAAAGTTTAAAAGAATTCATTAAAAGAAAGGTGAAGAACATAAAAATCGTTAAGAAATAAAAATTGGAACACGTAAAACAGATAATCGAGGATCTAGGATGTAGTAAGTATTTCAAGGTTAAAAGATTAGCACAAAACAGAAAATAACGGGGAATAGCTTTAAACCAGTCAAGTGAATCCAAAAATAAAACATGATCTACTGATGAGAATTTAAAAACTACAAGTTGGGCGATTTAAATCAAGACAAATTCAACAAAACTTACTCGCTAAAAAAAAAAAAATTATCTGAATAAAAATTTAGTGAACACCAACTACCAACTAATAACAAATCGATTGTTAAAATTAATATTTTAAAAATAATTTTATTACTAATTTTAGAAAATAACAGAAATATATTATATATTTTATTTAAAAGAACAGTCTGAAACGTATTCTGAATTGCGTTGAATAATATTAACTGCCGCCTGAGGATACAATGAAATATATCTGTTCCATTATTGTGAAACAGAAGCTTCCAATTTTGACGATCCCAGCCGACAGAAATGGAACAATTGCATCTTTTTTTTTCTTTTTGTCATAACTATAAAATGATAGCTAGCATGCTATGCTTACATTTTAAAAATAAAATCCTCAAATTTTATAACGATTTTTTAACACCTGCAAGCATAAAAAAGAAACTGCAGAAAAATTTTCATTTAAGCACAGACTTAAGACTGAATAACTATAACAAAAATTAGTCAACTGGACTATCATACACTATAACTTATCTAGAAATATAATTGTTGTCGATTGAAATAGATAATGGTGCATTTATAAAAGTTAGAATAAAGCTGACACTTAGTTCTCGTACTATTGAAATTTTCATTTAATCATTTTTGAATGTGAATGATAAACAGGTTATATAGAGTGATTCACATACAATGTAACAAACTTTCAGGACATATTCCTGATGGAAATAAAGAAGAAAGTTTATATCAACATAGATTTGGAAAGGTTTCGTTAGCGAGTGTCGGGTAGTAAAAGATTTTTCCATGATTTCTACGCCTTCAGTAAAATTAACCCAAACTGTAAATTTTGAGACCCAAATTGTAAAAAAAAACTTCAGAACTGTATTTTTAGTAGTTTTCGATAGATCTGAGTTAAAAGACAAATGCCTTTTTTATGATTAAATTTTATTATTTATTTTTTGTTTAAATTTAAACTATTTTAAATCTGGTAAAATAGTTATTTTATATCTTTTATATCCGAAAAATAAAATAACTTTGTTAAACAGGTAATAAACACATAAAACTTTTAAACAAAACTTGAAGATAATAACTTGATTCTGAGTAAAATGTTATGAATAAAGTATACAGAAACTAAACATAAACGTAAGAATTTATAAATTTATTACAAAAAAAGGTAACAAATTTTGACTAAGTATTTCACAAAAAAAAATGTCAATATTACAAAACAAAAGAATAACAAATCCCAAATACAAACAATTAAATAAACTGCTAAAAATGTGCTCCGCAAGAGTAAATATAGCACTGTACAACGAACAATGTTTTTGAGGCTTTCCATATTTCAACAGAATTTTTTTATTAGTTGTACCGAAATGAGAGTTCTAATAAGCCTTGTATGTAAAAATAAGCCTTTTAGAATTCGTCTAAATGATAAATATTTATGTGTTTTTCTTAAAATAAAAAACCTATCAAATTTTGTGATATATATATATATATATTGGTATAAACAATAACGGTATTAATTGTAAGGCTGAATGTCACATGTGTTTTGCGCTTTTCGGCAAGTTAATCTGCAATTTTATTTTTAAATAATAATCTTAATACCCTAACAATATTCTGTAATAATTCCTTACTGGAAAAAAATAATGGGAAAACATTTAATTTCGCACTTTCTCTAGGAAACCTATTATTATAAGAATGCTTGTTATTCTTGAGAATACAATAAAATTTCCATGACGACTTACTGTTTTCTAAGTTATATCCTATTATTATGATTATAATATACAATATTAAAAGTAGCGTGCAATATGAAAAAAAGAAGGAAATATAACAACTGAAATCGTTAAAGGAGAAATTACATATTTTTAGTTGTACTGTTTTCTTAGTAATTATTATAATAACTTATATTAGATTAATTAGATCTACAAATATGAGTTGGGCAGAATTTGTAAAATGTAAAGACCGGCCAGTTTATGTATTGGTAAGACGTTTTTAGTTAAGTGATCTCGGGTTCGAATGTTGACGAAGAGATCTCAAATTTTTTTATCGGATAATTTCATTTATCTCTTCTTGTTATTTATTATATTTAAAAAGCATCTTTATTATATTAAAAAAACATGCATGAGGTTATAAAATAATAATAATAATAATGAAATCTGGGCTCATTTTTGTTAAACTAATAGTAAAGTCATTAACATTTTTATTATTTTTTCTTTTTAAGAAATAGTACTTCTAACAAGAGAAGCAATACTGATAAAATCCCGAGAACCAAACGAGCTGAACTAGAAAAAAACTAACTCTACTGAAGGTATCGCTAATCACATATCTTTCACAAAGCAGGCGCTAATCTGATAGCACGCTGCTGCTATTTATTCATCTATGATAATTATTATTACTTGCGCATGATTGCATAAAAGAATATAATGAAATATATATGTATTTTTTCTTTTAATAGATTATAAATACACTACGTACGCCTGAAGCGTATAAATGAGAATATTGTACAGATTATTTTGTAGCGTATGTGAAAATGTTTCACCTGGTCGGGATTTAACTAGGAATATTTAATTACAATGTTTTAAGTCAGAAATAATATGATTATTGTCAAGATCAATAATTACTTAGGAGAAAAATTATACAGTTTGTTCAAATATAACAGTCTAAAGTACAGTATAATTTACATTCAGACACTAAACCTTGCTCATTACTATATACATTTCAAATCCGATGTTTCTACATGGTACCTACAAATTATACGTAAATCGTTGAGATAAAAATGAATGTCTTGTCATCTCTCGTTGGTAAAGATTTTATAATATTATAAACAATTTTTTTCGTACTGGTCACATTTAAAATTAAGGAATCGAATAGAAAACAGACTTTCCACAATCATAACTAGCATTAATCTTTTCTTTTATTAAAATAAGCATTAAAAGATTATAAAAAGACGATTATTATACTTTAACGTAAGTTTCATCGTAAAAAATGAGGACGGTGAAGACAAAAACCATAGTAAAATCTGAACAATTTTCATATCCCATTTATAATTTAAGGTGCGTGTAAAGAGGAAGAAAAAGTTAGAATAACAAACAAAAAATTGCTGGAAAAATATTTATTTACTATATATAAAATGTCCGGTTAATGAAAACTATTTTTCGTCTGTAATCTCCCCGCCCCCGGAGCCGGATCAGCAATTACGCATGAACTCAGCTTCGAGGGGTGCCTTCGCCTCGGGCGAAGCTAGCCCCACCCAGAGAACTACCTCGGTAGAGCGCTAGGCCCCACCCAGAAAACCGAGATTCGGTCTTGTGTTACATGCCATGCCTCTAGCGGGGGAACCCCAAGGGATTCCTCCGCCGGGACTTCGGTCTTGACGTCCAGCCTCTAATGGAGAACCCCGAGGGATCCCCCACTAGGACTACGGTCTTGGATTCCCCCATTGGCATCTGTAAGGGAGTCCCACCCTGGTGGTGGGACGCCGGAGCCTCCCACTCCTCCCGGATGGGGATGTCCCCCTACAGACACCGCAGCCTCATTGTGCAAACTCCAGCGGATTCATGACGTGGGCGAAGTCGCCTTACATCCACGGTCTCCAGGCGCATGCCCATGCAATTTGCAAGTGACACCGAGGCTCCTGCATACAGTCTTTTCGCAAGTGGCCAGGCTCGCCACAGATAAAGAAGTGGCTGCTGCGATCTGGTCCAAGACTAAATTTGGTCCTGTGGCCTGGCTTCCAGCACCGAAAACATAAGTCATCAAAGGTGTGCCTCATCACCTGGCAGACTACCCATCCAATTCGAATTCGCCCATCGGACAGAAGCTTGTCCGCCAAGATGGGCGGCACTGTTATCGTGACCACTTGCGTCGCCCCAAGAAAAAAAAAATGATCTATAAATATACGTTGGTGATAATGTAAACTCAGAATGGCTGCCGCGATTTTCACGAAAAAAATATCAAACTTAACGTAAATAATATCGGATATTAAGTTATATGTGTTATATGTGAGATGCAAATTCCATTGTTTCAAATAAGAGAAATAGAATTTGTTTATAACTCATTAAAGAAGGTACAACAAATCAAAATGTATGAGAATATAAATAGAACCAAGAAATTATCAATGAAAAGAATTAAAATTAATTTTGGTTAATCATTTATCGAGGTTATACAGCTTCAATAGTAAAAAACGACATGTCATTAAGTTACTGTATGCGGTACTAAAGCCAGACAGAAAAAGTAATATTTTCATATTGAAAGTAAATAATCGAAAAACCATTAGTTCAGACGATTTGGTTTTCTTTGAACACCTTTAAATGTGATTCATATTCCAATCCCATTTTCCCTATCGTGGCGCGCGTTGCGTGTGTGTGCGCGCGTGTGTATTATTTAAGATACGAAGGTTAGTGTAACAGTTGTGGGTGAAGTAAAATTACGAGACGAGTTGCGAGACTTGAATCCGGTGATTTTCAGCGTTATCTTTGGTTGCCAGGCACCCTCAAAATTTTCACCCCACCATCATTTTTCTTGCATAAGGACAAAGGGGATTGAGACACGTCTTGGAATATTACTGAAGTCGGCAGTAGAAGCAAAAGGTGGAAGAGCGGGTGAGGAAACAAGGGAAGGAACAGTAGGAGGGGAACTTAAAGGAAAGTGATGGTAGGATATAAGCTTACGTTATACGAGTCGGTATTATAGCACTAACAGTATTTGAACGATACGCCTCGGAAACACGTGAAATTACTTAGAGCGGTTTGAACATTTCAACCGTATCATATAGAGAGGTCCGCTTCATTTACTAGCTGGAGGCATGATGAAGTTAACGTAGGAGTTAGCGGGAGGGGAATAGTGAGAGAGATAATCGATCTGAATTACTAACAGAGCTCGTTTGTTTAGTTTGCCTTAACACAATACTGTACCACAATATTGAAACGCGACAAAAAAAAATTAAAAACTTAAAACATTATACAAAATGACACATGTAAAAATTAGGAAATTAATTTTGAACATAAACGTGATAGAACAATACAACATACAAGGAAACAAAAATAACAAATGAAGATATCAGTGACGTAAAACAGTCTTTATATTGCAGTATGAAATTTTTTTTATGAATATAAAATTAACATTCAAAATACGAGTATGTATTAAACATTAAAAATAATCGCTGTATTATTATTATTATTATTATTCCATAAAAGGTATAAAAACGGTATTATCTGAGGAATAATCGTACTGAACCTGATAACTGTAACTACATTTTTCATTTAGCAGCACGTTGCAAGACAGTAGAATAATGAAATAACAAAAACAATTTTAGGTATGTTTCTTCTCTTTTTAGGTAAACAAAACAATAGAACAACAAACCAAGATTAAACATCTATTTTGTTTTCAACTACTTCAGATATTCAACATTCTTGGAGAGTTCTTTAAATGATCTTAAGAAATCGGAGGCATACATTAGTAAACATAGCTGAAATTATATTTTCTATTTATTTAAAAATTTTTGCAGATTACTGCCTCTGAAACATAAAAACATTAATTTCACCAACTTTCATACAAAAAAAAAAAAATACTATGATATTCTGGCCGTGTGTGAGAGCTACTTTTTCAATTCATCTTTTACATTCCCAAATCCTCAATTTAAGATATTCCATATCTTATAATACTTGTGAGATTACATTTTACGCTACACCACCAAACTGATTTCCGAGTTTTTATAAGAATAATTCTTGAGTAACACGAATACTTGCAAAGAATCAACTTATTCTTCTTGGTCGAACATTACTCACCGAATCAATTTCAAGAAAAAATTTCAGTGGTAATTTCAATCAACTTTTAAAAAAAGGAAATGTATCTACTTACAGAAATACTCCATAACGAGTTAAATAGAATATATATATTTGTGTGTGTTCGCGTGTGTGGGCAAGAGGGAAAGAGAAAAATAACAATATAACGTAGACTTTACTTTGATTTTTTATTAACTATCTACATGGCAACTGGAATATAATCTAAAATATGTATAGAAAATAATGAAAAATACTTTTAATATATTAAAATAATCTTACTGAATGAATCACTGACATTACCTTTGTTACTCCCATCAAGCAAAAACAGGTACAGTATAAAGAACTGCTCTAAATATTTTAAGATAAATGTTGAACAGTCTTAACACGAAACCTACCCTAATCAAATTTCAAACTTTCCTTTTACGTCCTTTTCTATCTCATTTTATATGATGAAAGCTTTTCTAAATGGAATTTTGAAGTTTAACCTGTTGTTGTTGACTCTAAAAGATACATCAAAAGCATAACTAAAAATTTCATCCTTATTTCAGCAGCACAGACTTCAATAGATTTTTATAAAACCACATTTAAGAACATTCTCAAATACGTTCACACAATTTCCTTAAATAAAACTTGTTTTTAACAAAAAAAAAAGTTATTTTTAGTCTCAGAATTTTCAATTTCCTTTTTGTCTTGAAAAAAAATAAATAAAAAACATTATCGATAGATTATTCTAAGCCTAAATAATCATACTCTAATTTAAAGATAACACACCAATAATAATATATTATGTTACATTAGAACAAGTTCAATATGTGAAACCAGTACTTATCAGCCCATATTTCTAGAACTTATAATTGAATTATAGATTTATTTTACAGATATATAAAATTGTAGTTTCTACAATAACCTGGATCTGTCGTTACACTTTAAGTATGAAAATTTAAGAACAAAATTTGAAGAGAAGGTAAAGTGAAATATTAGAAAATTTAATAAAATAAATTTCTGCAACTAAAATAATATTTTATTTATTTATTTTTTTATTAAAAAAAATTAACAACTGAGTTCGATGTTCTTAATACAGAATTTATCTAAAACAGATAGACCGGAAAAAATAATTCTTTAATACGAGATTATGGTTTTCTCTTTTATCCAGTTACTCAATACGATGCAAATGTAATAATAGCATGAGCATATGATTTCAAACCTTTTTTTTTCTTTTTTTCCTGTTTAGCTTCCGGGAATCACCGTCAGGTATTATTTCAGAGGATGAATGAGGATAATGTGTATGAGTGTGAGGTGTAGCCTTGTACAGTCTCAGGTTGACCATTTCTGAGATGTGTCGTTAATTAAAACCCAACCACCAAAGAACACCGGTATCCACGATCTAGTATTCAAATCCTTAATTTCAAATCTGAAATCTTTTATTTTAAAGTTTAAATTAATTTTGTTAAGAAAATAGTATTTTCAAAAATATTAATAGCATCTTTAAATTACGATAAAATAATTAATATTATTTATAACATAAAGTAATATGTCTAATGCAATATATAAAATCTGTTTTATACATTTTAAATACTATTTTACACACATTTAAAAAAATAAGTGCTATTTAAAAAATTACGAAAATTATGAATGTGTCATACGTAGTTCTATGGAAATTTTTTGTACCTAAAAGCAATTTATTAGTATTACCATAAGCTTAGCTCTTTTTTCTCGGGCTCTGTTAGAATAGGTACGAAGCATTTTCTTATAAAAAGCGATTCTATTTATTTTTAATTTGATCAGTTTAGTAGAAAAATGTATTTAAATAATCGTCTTTTTTTGTTAGAAAGCTGGTATAATTAGATTTTGATATTATTATTAGCAATAGAGGATTTTTAAGACAAAATTAGAATTAAAAAAGAGAAAAAAAGTAAGAAAAATGTTTAGTTCTTTCATAATATTTGTAAAAAGCAAAGATAAATCTTCTTTGTCTTGCCAATAATCAACAAATTAAATCACAGATTATTCATTTTAAATAGAAAAATAATTTTTCAATATCCATTTTTAACAATAAAAATGTTTGAAGATACATTGCTAGTTTGGTAATTATGTGTAACAAGAAAATTAGTTTTAATAACATTCCTAATATAATTTCAAATGACCTCGCCTTTAACAGTGTAACCATATAACAAAATTTTATCTCTGAAGAGTAATTCTTGAGAATTACCTGAATTTTTTTCTTTTGTTTTACATATTACAGGAATTATTTGAACAATATCTATTCATTACAAAAATAGTTCTCTATATGACCCTAATAATTCTTTAATTTAAACAAATTTCCAAATAAAGTTTCTTTCTTGTTAATTTGAAAATAGATATATATTGTTTTAATAAATTTATTGGCATTTTTTTAAAACCTAATTTATTCTAGAACAATACAATGAAAAAAATTTAAAAATGGAAACTCAAAAAAAAGGAGAACTTCAAATGAAATCTACACTTTTATAACTTCAAAACTTATGCTATATAAGAAAAAGCAGCTGTAGACCGAATTCGGCCGGTAGATCGGTGGTTATTCATGTACAGTTAAGTATTTTACATAGTATTTGAAATGGCACAAAATAATTAAGAGATTACTTGATTTATATCTGAAAAGGTGATTTTAACAGACCAGCCAAAAGCTTATATCTAATATAAAGCAATGTAAAAAAAAAAAAAAAAATATTCTTACACACATCTGTAGCAGAACCCGAGGATTGAAACCTGACGGAAGCCGAGCAATCATACTACTTTAAGTTGTAATATCGTCTATCCCGTTAATTATAGGAAGATATTATACCACACCTTCTTAAGCCCGTCATTTTAAACTCTATAATGATAGATTAAAAGGATGATACTAATAAAATTACAATATCAGATAAAAATATAGCTAAAAGGATATTACAAACATCCCTGTTTTATAATAATGTCAAAGATATGTGTATGATAATATACAGATTAAAATGAAGATAATTTGCAAATTACCTCATGCAAGTTAGATATACGATACGAAACGATATTAGAGGAATACAGACGATCATACGATACATCTAAAACAAAGAGGGGAAGTAACGTCTAGTCATGTGACTGAAGTGGTCAGTGCGGCAACGTTGTACCTCCTGCTCTATCTATCTCTTACGCAACAACTCTTTCTCCCTTGTATTACTCTTCTTCTAATTCACTCGCTCTTTTTCATCAGACGCGCATGTGTGTAATAACAAAGATTCACGCAATTGATATTCCATACAAGGATAAGTTTAGTATTTACTAAAATACACAAGCTAAAACTGATGCACGGTTGCGCACTCAAGTATTAAACCGAGTAAACAGTAATAAAAAACACATAGACGTAAGTAGATCATAAAATACGTCTTATTTTTTTTTAAACAAAAAAATAATAGTTCGGTTGCATATTTATGGATAGTTTTATAATAAACTAATAACCAGTTATTAAACAGAGCAGTCTTCGATCATTGAAAAAAAGTACTAACATTGTCGTGAATGAATAAATTAAGATTTAGTTCATCACATATTATAAATTTGCAACAGTTTTCGTATTTAAAATTATTAGTAAGAAAGCGTAAGAAAAACGTGATGGTATTTTAAATGGTACCTTTCAGAAGAGCTAAAACAGTTTGGATTCAACAAATATATTTAAACAACCTGTTCTATTTCTTACGATATTGTGTACAATCGATATATGATATATCGTGATAAATCTAACTGTTTACCCAGACGAGAATGTATCACTAGTTCTATGTGCCTGTGCTAAGAGAATCTTATAAAGAGCGGTACAGTAGTCTTCTTTAGTTGTCTACGATTAAATTTTATTATAATACATCACAGACTACCAACATTATTTCAATAATAAAATATTTGTTTTATCATGTAAAATCGATATATATTTTAAGTCAATTATTTTTTTTATTAATTGATCAGAAGATTGTTAAATTGTAATATGCTATTGTTCCATAATAATATTAATAACATCATGTAAGGTATGTGTAATTAAACAAGTGTAAAACAAGTAGGCCTATGGTGAAATAAAGATGTAACATTTTAAAACTAAGTAAATTAAATAACATATAGGTTACTTAACACTTTGTAAATAGACTTACAAATACTTTGTACGTGTTTTTTTCTAAAAGTAACAAAAAATACTGCATAATAAATATATACTAGTAATGAAAACAGAAATAACGGAATAATAATGAAAGGACATCACGTAAAAAAAAATTTATTTAGTGGTCTATTTTTTTTTTTATGAGAAGTTGATTTTCCAGTATCTTCAGATTCATATAAAAATAGTTTAGTTCATCTAATTTTATTTTAGGTATTGCTTCAGAGGATGAGATGAAATGATAATTTTTTAGTATGTGAAAATGCCATGCCTGATCGGGATTTGAACCCGGGACCTCCGGATGAAAGGCCGAACTATAGCATTCGCGCTACGAAGGCCGGTTACTTAATCTAATTTCCAGTTTGTCAAAAGTACAGTGCTGGTAGTTCGGAGATGTTAGACTTAATCGGTCTAAAACTGAATATATATATATATTTAATATGTAACAATCTAGTATGCTGGGTTAAAATTTTATTATATATAGTAGAATTAAAATTTTATAAATCTTCAGCAGTTATAAAAACGATTTAATATGTACATTAATAATCTATTACAATTTATGAATGGACCAAAGATTATAAAGAACTATTAAATTAGATAACCAAACAATGAAACCGGTTTACAATGCTGTGTTAACAACCTCTAAAGATCAGTTAGCATGTCAATATAATAAAGTGCTCTTGAAATTACGTCATGGAAGTATAAAAAAAAAATTACTTTTGAATTTATGATTTTAGTCACGAAATATAACAAAATTAAAAAATAATAAAAACACATGTAAAAAAATTGTACGTCATTAACTTAATTTTTAGTTATCAATCAGAATGTAATTACGGAAAAATTACTTAATTAGTAATATATGAATCAAATAAAATGCCCTTTATAAGTTAAAAGCCCCATTGAATAACATCGATCAATCAAATTATTAATAATTTTATAAGCATTTGATACGCGGTTACGTTATTTTTAAAAGATTTTTTTGTAGCACAAAGGAAGTGCCAGGTCTTTATTCTGAAAATAGGCAAATGTGAAATAAAGTACTCAATATACGAAAGAAATCATTTCAAAAAATTGTTAAACAAATGATATCTTTATCAATTTCATCGTTAGTAAGCAACAAAAATATAAAATATCGAAATTTTGCAGTTTTTGGAATATTATTGTATTTTCTCCTTGCTTTTTATTTATTATTACTATTATTTTTTTTTTATAAATATCTAGCTTTAGTATCTTTCTTACTATCACCTTTCGTTAACTCCTACCTAATTCTTATTTATATTCAATTTCTAATATTGTCTAGAAATTAATCCATTATCAATGATTAATTTTCAAGTATTTTTTTGTAGTTTCAACCAAATACTTTGTTAAACTAAATCTTTTTTTTAACTTTAATGAGATTTTCCAAAGCGAATATATATTTTTAATTAATTAATCAAAAGAATTATTAGCAATATGTATAGAAAAAAAAATGTTTTAATATCAATTCAACGATACAAACATTTTAAAATAAACATAAAAAGTAGGAAAATTAAATCTAAATAATTATCAAGAAAATATTAAATCGAAATGAGAGTTGAAATCGCTTGGTTTATAACAAGTTAATTAATAATTTAATAGGATACGTACATCGATTAAGCGCTGAAAATGAATCTGGAACGTGCATTCGTTAAACCTTAATTAGTTTATGAATTGCAAAACATCTATATTACATAGCAAGGCTTAGTTATTTAATTGTTTAACTTCTATTTTATAAACTAATTAGGAAACTAATTACTAACTACGTTTCAGTATTTCTTAATTTTCCATTAAAATAGATACAATGACTTGTAACTTTAAGTAGGGCATATAAAGTCTGCAATCTAAGTTTATAATCATTAGAAAGACAAATTGGAATAAGAAGAAAGTATTAATAAACAGAGTTAGCCATACGTTCAAGTACGTGTAACAAGTCAGGCTGTACTTTAAAGACAAGAAGCGTGTCAAAGCTAACAAGCCAATATACGTATGAATAACGCACAAGTAAAATAGGAAGAAGAACTAAAACAGAATGAGAAGGGTGAAGAACGTGTTACGACAACCACCAGTAAAAGGAGTAGAAAAGGGCCCAAGCATCGATTGTCAGTTGTTATCAAAACAACTGATAGTAACTATAGTAACATGAATCTGTAAAGCTGAAGCAGACAACAAATATAACCCTAGACACAGATTCATAACTAAAGTTTGCCTTTTATACTCAACGTGCATACAAATGCTTTCACAACGCTTTGTACAAAGATCACGTATACTGATTTATAACTAATAATTTTCAATGACTGTTACATGATTTTCAAATCTTCAATTTCTGAACCAATTACAGGCAAAAGAATTAAAAGAAATGTTACCTAACTAACTAACAACAGTCAGGATAACAGTTAATTCAGGACTATAAAATTTCAGATTTGGGTTCTTCATGTCTATTTCAGGAATTTCAATTTCTATAATAATAGTATAGAAATAAAATTAACAAAATAATTAACATTTAAATCAAGTAATGAAAATTCACTTAACTTTCGGCAATCTGTTATTTAACATGATCTAATATATATCACAAAAGTGATTAATATCACAATATTTACATTTTTTACTTATTCCGGAAAATTAAAATTACAATATTATTATAATTACTATCATTATGATTATTACGTTAATATAAAAAAAAATCCCTTTCAGCAGCCGGAAGGCGGAGATAGATTTCACCAGTGCTAAGTAGGTGATAAAAAATATTTCCACCTTAAAGTTAAAAAAAAACTTCAAATTTACTCAATACAATGGTTGCATGTGAAAAAAAGTTTCACATGTTTAGCATACAACAAGCCCCATCTTACAATTCCAGCAACAGTCATATCTTGCCGTAAGGGTTGGTCATATCAAAAATTGTTTCATACAAAAACTTTAGGTAATATTTAGAGAACTAACGACCACTTTAAACCGATTCGATACTTCTCCTTTTAAGGGAGGTATGATTTTTTTGTCTTCGAAATCCCATTTTTTCCATCCCCTGGACCAATAGTTGGTAATATCAAAAAACTTTACTTAGATACGATTTAGTCCTTATCCATAAAAATAGTAGGAACTTTAAAGGAATTCTATATTTTACTTAATATGAAAGTTATAGTGATATTTTGTTTTTTTCGAAAAAGACCCCCCCCCATCCCATGGTCCGATTTTTCCCATTAAAAAATTCGACCGAGATTTTGGTTCGTTATATTTTATGTATCAATTTGAAAGTGATTGACGCAAAATTACGGCAGTTATCGTGTCTACAAGAAAGTTAAAAAAAATATATATATAAATGTATTATATAATATAATATAATATATATATATATATATATATATATATATATATATATAAACGTTTGAACTGACTTTGGTTTTGGGGTCTGGGGGATGTGAAATGCGAAGATATGTCGAAATTTTCCGGAAATCGAATCATGGTATCCATTACAACATGTAGCTTTCTTATGAAATTTACCTAAAAGCCTGTTAAACTTGTTATTGGTGAGAAACAAATTGTACTTACCATTTACCGGATTATTATTTTTTTGTTATGAAAAATTAAATTAACAATCACTTGATAGATATAATTGAATTTTATTTTGATTTAAAGTTTCTTTTTTATTTATTACTGTGAATTTAAATTTATTTGAAAAAACAAGAAGGGATTACAGAAAATTATAAATAACACCCTATCGTTTATTGTCTGCATTCCAGATACTGTAATTTTAATATCTGCAAATACACACTATGAAAGGAGTTTTTGAAATTCTGAATTTAAAGAGTTAAACTGGAGTAACAATGAAATTTAGTAATTATTTGATTTCTCGATAACAAATAAGGATATTAATTTGATTTTTGGTGTGTGTAATCTTCAACTGAATATCTAAAACCAATCTCAAGATTTTTCTAAATTTGACGTTGAAAGGGATGAAGAGAGGTAAAAACATCTTGAATAATGATTGCAAATTTTCCCCAATTTCCGACAATACTAAACGAGTTATTCACTCGATTTCGGCTTGAAAATACTGTTCAGATAAATATCTAAAAACCATTTTCTGGTTTTTTCGAATTTCGATTTTTTAAGGGGTACGACATTATAGGGCGCGTCGGCTCAACCAACACAACCACCGTTACTGCATGTGCGGACAAAGTACAGTCACCTTCTAATGGTGTTTGCTCTACAGTTAAATGACGCGACTATACTTTCTTTCTTAACAAATGCTGATATTCTTTCAGCTTTAATTGAAATGTCTTCTTCAATCCCGTTGTTAATTGAAATTATGAAACTATTCACATAATCTATGCAGAGTATTGTTATAACTCAAGGTTCATTACACAAAAAACCTCTCTTATCTTAACTAAAGGCTTCTTTAAAAAAATGGCTATTGAATACTTAAATTCACCTAAAAGTTCTCCAAATATATTTAACATCATTTTTTTTCTTTTATACGATACCTTAACGAAAAGAAGGAACGGTGAAATCATATTAAGCTAAATGTATTTTTCAACAAATTAATTCAAACCGACAAAAATAACAACGCAGAAAATAAAAAAAGTTGTAGAAAAGAATGAAGTATGTTTTACATTGAGTACTTCGTAGGAGTTGTTAGTGGCTCCTACCAAAATCTTAAGAGGTTCTTCAAAGGATCAAAAGTTCTTTAAAGAATTCTTTAAAAAATTCTATTCCTGAAATATACTATGTTTTTATAAACATAAATTTTATTTGTTAGATAATTTCGTATTAGTACCTCTCTTCTCAGTTTCCGAAATTGATGTTAAAAATTATGTGTATGTATTGTACAAACATTACAGGTATTAAATTTATTTTGGTAAAACGTTTTAGTTATATAAATTATATTTCAAAACTATTCTGAAACTTGATTTAATAATGATTACAACGAAATAAATTTTTATTTATTCAATGAAAATAGAAAATAATAACACTTTATTTTTTCGGAAGAATCACTTTAACTATTATTTTATGTAGAGTAAAAAATAATTTACCCATATACACTGTTATTCACGAATTATCGGCTATGTTTATATAATTTCCAAACTGTTAAATCAAATTACAATATACTTTTATGTAATAAAAAAGTGGAGCAAATAATAAGCGAAATAAATCTATCTTATATGGAAAACAAAATATGCTACTTTTTGAATACTTCTAATAAAAAAAAGTTAAAAGGAGATTATTGCTGGAAAATTACAAATTTATTATTCCCAGAGGTAATTTTATTTGATTTATGTATAAATCGATCATTAAAAAGTATTATTAAGAATATTTATTAGGAAATAGATAATGCAACTTGTAAAAAATAATTCCTTCAGATACAACCAAGAAAGTTCTTTAGCATTCAAGCGACTATACATGTACGGGTGAGAAATTCAAGAAGAGTAAGTAAAGAAATATTTTTTAAAAATAAAACTTTTTGAATGACTTAGATGGTATTAAGGATAACGGTTGTCTTTCGTTATTCTCCCTCTATTATCTTGTACGTATTTCTGGCAGAAAATTGCACTAGCATTTCAGAAAAAATATTAACAAAATTAAATAAAGGTAAAATATTTACATTTTTAAAAATTAATAAATTATGGGCAAACAGTATTTAAATTGAAATGATCAAATACAAATTATTGAAAGCTGAAACTCAGATAATATTTGAAACATTGAATACTTATATATGAACAAAAATATTTATTGCGTAGGCCAAAAAGCGTCAATTTCTGCCAGAATTGCTTGAAACATAACGAATAACAGGACCCTTGTGTTTTGAAAAAACTGTGGATGCTGCCGTCTACCAAGAAATTATCCAACAGTTTATAGCGCAACAGCAAGAAGATGAGCGCGACTGCTGGTTTTGCAATAAGACAGCGCCACTTGCCATACAGCTCGCTCAAGTATGGAGATGCTACAGGAATTTTTGGGTGGAAAAATTATTTCTAAAAGAGTGTGACCACCATGAACCCCTGATCTGAATAGTCAAAATTTCTATCTGTGGGGTAACTCAAAATAATTATTAATAGGAGCAATCCACAAATCATGCAGGAACGGAAAACAAACATTACCATTGCTCCGTCCAGGAAATAGGATACAACTGATAAGAGCAGTCAGGTCAAACACATGGTCAGCACATGGTCAAACGTGTTGATAAGTTCACAGAAGTGGATGGACATAATTTCAAACACCTTCTATATATTATTATGTATGTGTTTGTCAATAAACTGTTATTTATAAACTAAACGAAGTGATGGGGCCTCTTTTAATTTGAACACTGTATATTCCATTACTTGTACAAATTCAACTGAATATGAAACGGTATGTCATTTCGGATGTGTAACAGAGAACTACCCAATTGGATTGGCAGAGTAAACCGTATAGCGCCGGTTAACGTATTGTAATAAATTAGTCTGTTAAAATAATATATATATAACGAGAGAGTATATATATATATATATATATATATATATATATATATATATATATACACTTTTTCGTTGATTTAACAGAGAAGAATCACCTAGAAAATAAAAATAAATAGTCCTATATTCAGATGTTAGTAGAAGTATATATTGTATTAGTCAACATGAAAGTATATCTGTGTTTGCGCACACGCGTACCTTTCCCTATTTAAACACTTATTACTATTACTATTACACGCTAGTTTAGTTTAAACTCCAGGGACCATTTGTAGTTAGTCGGTTCAATGCTAAGACCATAGGGAACGAGTAGACTGGAAGATTGAGGATAAAGTCCAGTACCTTTTAATAGGCCTATCCCAGTAACTGTTGCCAATTACCATATTTCCCGAGAACCCCACTGCAAGAAAATCGTTCTTGTATTTTATACCGAACAAGTACTACTCCATTGTTTAAATGAAAATAGGATAATTACAATCCATTTATAAGAATAATAACAACTATTATCTATAAAATATACGCACAATTTTAATAACAAAAATAATTAAAAGATAAATAATTAATACTTTATAAAAGTCTTTCTCGTAGTATTAATTCTGTTTTTAATTACGTATGCTTAAATTTTAACATTTTTTTCAGATTCTACAAGTTAACTTCGTACATCTTATGCAAATTTAAATGAGACTCTAAGGAGTTTTTTTTTTTTTTAATTTCCAGTTACAGAGAATCTGAATGTAGGGATTCCTTTAAAAAGGAGTTTTAAGCGAAGCGAAACAAAATCTTTGTCTTCCCAATTAAAACTAAAACTAAAAATCAGCAAGTAAATGACTCGATCAACATAAACGGATGTAAACGTTTTGATGAGAGGATTTTAATCCTATATTAAAATTGAAAATTTGAAGTACACAGATAAAAACAAAATAAAGTAAGTCAGAGAATAATTAATAAATAAGGCATATAATTATTGTAATACGCAATATATAAGATAGTTAAATTTTGACAGAAGTACATAAAAAATCTATTTTATGCAAATCATAAAAAACTAAATTTAAATTTCAAAAGGTAGATTTCTGATTAAAGGAGAGATTTATTTTTTTTATTGAAGTGGTCTTTTTAAAATACGATTCACCATCATCGTGATTTAGGTAAAATTAAATTAAATTAAAATGTTTATAAATTATTTAAAATAAGAATCCATTATAAAAAAATACACATAAAAAAAGTTTTTTGTGTATATAAATATACACATTTAAAAAAAATGAAATGTACATAAAATTTTATTTCATTAATAACTTATTGAATTTTAATTTATCGTAAAACGATTTTTACAATCAGACGTTAATAATTATAAATAAATCAAACAAGAACTTTATTTATACAATTGACATTATTACAAATGGTATACATTAACTGTAAATAATTAACTTTTAACATAATTTTGCATATATGTTAATGATGAATTAAATAGTACGATGAAGTCCATCGAACGAGTACTGCAATTGAATTTTACTCGACAAGAGAAAAAGATCAAGGAAAGAACAAAAAGATTAAGAGAGGATGATGAGTATAAAGAGAGAGAAAATTTGAAAACTAGAAAATGTGTACCCAAATAAACATCAGAAGAATTATATCAAACCAAAGGGCGATTAAATGATTGGCAACAAAAAACAAATAAACGAAATGATGATCAACTCCGACTTAGGGAGAATATTGTCCAACAATATCAGGGTAGTAATGAACTAAAAGATAAGAATTTTTTACAATTTATTAAAGATCGACATGTATGCCTCCGTGTATATGTTGTTCTTGTGAGGGTCTATTTTTCAGTAAAGCAGTAGTTAACTTTAACGTAGATAAAATTAAACAGAAATCCTAGAATAATTAATTAAAATTAAGCAGAAATTAAAGTAGAAAATCCAAAAATAATATGATTTCAAATTATAATTTTCAGTTAATATTAAATAATTAGTTGTTTCACCAACGCTATTACATATACATATGTGTAATAATGCCTATTAAATTACATATACATATTTTTAAAAGTACATAGAATTTTATTTCACTAATAACTTCTGATTTTTTTTCATCTATTTTTTTCATTTTTATTATTGAATAATTATTTATTGTAAAAATGTTTTAACAATCAGAGGTTAATAATTATTAATAAATCAATACATTTAAGTTAAAAAAAAGAAGATGAAGTCGAATTCGAACCGCTGTGCTTTCCCCTTATAGATTATTAATTAAAATTTCATTTGGCTGTAACTCTGGAACAAATGAAAATAAGTGCCACTTATGATATATCGTTGAAAAGCAAAGCTCAATGAGCGCTTATTACTGCAGTTAAGAAAAAGTCCAAAATCCAAATTGTTTTGGATTTTGGACATTTTTGGTTCAGTCGATTACAATCAAAACAGGAAGTACACAACTAGATGTTACAACAGTCCTAAATCCAAAATTTTAACATCATATGGTTAATCGTTTTTGAGTTATGCGAGATACGTACTTATAGACGTCACGCCGAACTAGTCAAAATGGTTTTAGGGATGGTCAAAACGGATATTTCCGTTGAAATATGAAAACCGAAATTGAGTTTAATATTTTTTTTTTCAATTTGGTTTAATACTGCTAACAACAGACCGCAGACAAAGAAACACGTCAACGTTCCAAAACTTGCAGCTCATAACGAACCACCACGCTTCTAACTTGCACCGCTAAAATTTTTCGACCTTAAATTGAGCGTAACTCAAGAACGACTCGACCAATGTAATGAACACATTAAACTCATCGAGGGTCGAAGGGGCAGAGAATAGATGGAAAGGGCGAGCGAAGCGTGCCTGGACCTGCTAAGTATCCCCTGACCGCGACGAGAAACGCAAGTAATCAAATAAAGTCGCGACAGAGGTTGCTAGCACTCATATGTGAAATAAATAAAGTATCCTATTAAAAAAATATTGCGGGTGAAGAAGCATTGATATCGCGGGTGAAGCTGCGACAAGGGAACGCTAGTAAAGATGTAAATTATAAAAAAAAAACAAAAAAAACAATCATTAGTTGAGTTGATGGTCAAAGGAGGTCATAAAGTATTTAAATTATAGATTAAAAAAATTACGTACAAACGAAGACATTACAGCCAATCTAATTGCATGGGTATTATGGTGAAAAGGATCCACGTCAAGTACTATTGCAGCTATCAAATTATATTCATTAACCATTCTGTTTATGGGAGTATAATATAAAAAATCTCATTAACATAAAAAAAACCCTTTCCAACTGGATATTTCTGATATTTACCTGTGGAAAAGAATGGAAAAAGTGAAAGACGAAATAAGCAATTAGAAGTACTGAAAAGAACAGATGAGAAGATTTAATTTAACAAGGTACGTAAAAAATAAAACATCTTGATTGTAGTAAATTCACTCAAAAATTATCTTCAGCGAAGGATCACAGACAGAACAATGAATGATATGGAGGAAGGGAAAGGAAAAGGATTGAAATTTTTTTCCGACATTAAAAAGGGAAGAAGCTATAAGGAAATAAGGACCGAGAAAAATGAAAGATGATCAATTGAAACTTGTCGAAAGACAGATTCACAGTAAAAAACGAGTACAAATTTCTTATTAACCGTCCTTTAATTTAGTACTGTTATTATGAAGCGTGGAATTAAGTTCAAAGAGACTGACGAAGACATAAAGTTATTAATTTGTATAAACCGGTTAAGTTGTCACTGACAACAAAACACATACACACTGGACACGTACATTGAATATATGTGTTTTGAGCGAGAGTAAGAATTTCGTAACGTATGGTTCAATGCCAGTCAAATATTAATTCTCCTTGACAATAACATTATTTATTTGATACAAAGTATGTTACACAACAGTAAATGAATCATTTATTTAAATGTTAACATTACTAAAGATAAATTGCTTTAATGCTCTATTTACAAACTAAATAATAAAAATGATAACCGACCTCAAAGATAAATATTAAAGTAATAATAATAATAATAATAATAACAGGCTTACCGAATCGAACTAAACAAAAATAATAAATATTTATCTGTCACGCAAGTCACACATTTATTTAACAATTGCAGTAAATTTATATAATATTATCTGATAGACTGCTGTTAGAAGACGGTTTTTTAGCCTCTCTTGTACGCGTTTACATTAACAAAAATTGAATTTTCACGCGCGAAGTGAATTATCCACTTAAAATAGCTGTATCAAATAGGAATATAGCAGAAACACGTCGTGCAAATATTTATTAAATCTATGAACAATGAAATGTATAACAAGGATGTAAATATAAATAAAAATCCTTTCAAAGTTTCAATTTTTTATGTACCATTTGAAGAATTTTCATTTTAGCTCCTGATAAAAAGGGATTTAAAAATACAATATCAGAAATAATCAACTCTCTATGATAAATATGATGTTATAACATTTTGCGACGGTGTGAAGGCCTGTTGTAAGAGGAAAAAGCCTGATATACCCCTACTGGATTGGTTATACATCCAACGAAACTCCGTTAATAAACCACAATGAACAAAATAAAGCAGTTATAAAAATACTAATTTCAAAAAAATTATTCTGTTGTAGAACAGTACTATACAAATTTGATTAATAACTATCAATCACTCGTCTAACCCGCAAAATGATATAAATTTAAAAAATTCAATCAAGCAGCTAGCAATCACTTCATATAACTCTTCTAATGACTGCAGAATCAAATTTTAATGTACTTTTTAGATGAAATTATAAACTCAGTTATACACGATAAAAAATGCTAGGCATTTAAAGCTACTGGATAGGAAACAGAACTCTCAGGTCTATCCCCTTCAACACACCGGTTGGTCTAGTGGTGAATGTGTCTTCGCAAATCAGCTGATTAGGAAGTCGAAATTTCCAGTGTTCAAGTCCTAGTAAAGGTATACTTTTATACGGATTTGAATACTAGATCGTGGATACCGGTGTTCTTTGGTGGTTGGATTCAATTATCCACACATCTCAGGAATGGTTGAACTGAGACTTTACAAGACTACACTTCATTTACACTCATATATATCATCCTCTGAAGTAATACCTGAAAAGGTAATTCCCGGAGGCTAAACAGGAAAAATAAAAAGTCGATCCACTTCAGATGAATAAAATATTTTTAAAAATCCCTTTCATATTTCTTCCATTTAAAAGTGGAATATTAATATAATTAAAATAAATTGGATCTTCTCCAAGTACACCAAAAAGAAGCTACACAAAATTTAAGGCAAGTAGTTTTGATTTTTGAAAACGCGTCCCTCATTTTCAAAAATACTATTCAACCAACCCAAACTGATAATTAATTATTCTTAGCAACAGTTCCCTTCTAAAAAAAGAAATCTATGGATTAGTTATAAATACATTTCCTATAATCGATTATTCTCATTCAGACAATTACAATTTCATTGTAAAAAATAACTATAATTTTAAGAAAAGTTATATAATTCACAAATACCGATTCGTCCAATTAAAAACCAGGAATTTAATGATTAAAAAAATTCGTAGAAGAATATAATCCTATATGAAAGAGTAGACTGGCGAATGATGGTTGGAGATGACGGAGAGTGACAGTATTCATAGCAATTTGACTAAACTAATGTTGCCAAACATATAATTAGATGTTTATATCTACGGATAAACAGACTGAATTCATGATAGTCATTTTAAACGTCACAATAGGTTTAGTAATATTTAATTAATTATTATTCAGGAATCTGGTTTTTGCCAATTTTCTCTAATCAGTAAATATTTGTATCTATCAACAATTATATTTTACATATTTTTACAACTACTGCTCCGAAATGTACGTACCATCTATAAAATAAGGGGTCATAGTAAACGGATTAACTGACGTGTTTTAGGCTTTGAGTAGCACTTTAGTATTAAAATGTAAATGAAAGGAGAAACAAGAAGATTGCAATCACTACAGACTTATTGAGTTAATGAAATAATAAATTCATATTAAATTTAAAGAATATCAAATTACGGATATCAAAATTAAGAAGCTGAAATTAAAAATTATAATTTTAAAATAAAACACAACTTACAAATTTCATGTCAACCACTTAATTCACCAATAAGAATAGACAATGGATTCATACCTGAAAAAAAATATGAAAACTATATTAACATCAAATTCTCACATATCTAATTCATAAATACAAACATCTGTCACAAAACTATACATTATCCTTTTTCTCATTATAATTTTATTTTACAATATATGAATGAGTTATATGATAAGTCAAATAGTTTAATGATAAGAACAGTATGTCCGCTCAATATCACTTCTCTTGCAATAATGCATTATTAATAGCAAAATTAATAACTGATTGTCTTATATGATGAAGTACTCCTTGCAAACGTGTATACAAAACAGAGCTTTTAATGTACCCGTTCGCGAAAAGTAATGTCTCAGCAACTAAACTGTACAGTATATATAAATAAATAAATATATATATATATATATAAAGTGAGGTCTAAAAACCGAGATTAAAGAGCAAACATAATTCATTAAAGGGCAAAAGGGAATCATGTCTACTTCTTGAATTCTTCTCCCATCAAGTTTTTAATTTATGGTGGGTTTTCTACTCTTCCTCGCCATCACTCCTATTTCACATCGTCCAGTTATTGTTAGAACGTTTTCAGCCGTTGCAAATACATCAGATGGTTACTATAGTGTATGTAAGATTTAAAGGCAGAACCCCCCCCTACAAGCTGTGTCTACTTGCCTCCTCTACTACATTTCTACAACCCGGTATGCGGAATACGTGCTACTGGTTGCGGCAAAAGTAAGATCTCAAAATGATACAGACTTGTATTTATTAATATTTTTATTTTCCTGTAATTGTTTATTCTACCATATTCTTTTTTTTTTTGCTATTATTTATTTATTTAAATTAATCGTTTAATTATTAATTTAATTTATTTAAGCTACTACGTAAATTATTTTGTATGAAACCATTTTATGTTTTACGTTTATAAAATATAGTACGAATTAACGTTTTAATTAATTAAATTAATTTTACATTTATTATATTACGAACTTAATATCTCTGAAGTATTCATAATTTTTTTTAGAATAAATTTAATAATGATTATAATTATATCACTTTTACTAAGTTTCTTTAACACTTTATTTAATTATATATTTTTTTTAATAATTTTTATTTTATAGTTTTGTAGGCCAGCAAAGCTCAAAAGAATATTAGTTATTGGTGGATACGTGCTATTTATAAATAATTTTCGTAAATAACTACGCCACGTCAAAGAAGATCATAACATTACAGCCTATAATAAATAAAAATACTTTTGTATTACGTCATTATTACTGTTTATTTATGGCAAAATCTTAGTTTAACTTACCCGAAAAAAATATACTTTCAAGTAATAAGTAAATACGAGTAAGTTACTTCATATACATCTTGTACAAAATAATAATATTATTTGTAATAAAAAATTACCAGAATATATTTCCTTACTACAATAGTGACGTCATAAAAAGATGCGGTACAAGTCATTTCAAATTAATTGATGTGACTTTGGGAATACACTACTATGGCTGCTTGTGTGAGAAGAAATCGCTGAGTGATGTTAAGAGCAGCGGAGGGGATCCCATAGCGTACTAAAGACCTTCCTTTAGATATTACATACACTATAACATAGGACAGATTAAATGCTGGTGTCATGGAGTATGAGGGATTAGACAGAAAGACAACTAGTGGAAGCTACACTAGGATATTGACACTTCTTCAAGGTAGCGAATTGGTGGGGATATTTGGACAAACAGTTTAATCACGTTTGTCATTTGTTCTTTCATATCACACTAAATAACAAACATATAAATAATGCATTTTATCCAACCAGTTCAGAAACACGGAACTGTTGATATTTGTCAGCCTTTGAGGTTCTGAAAAATAAATCATAATAACCAGCTACTTTACTTTTACTAACAAAAAAATAAATTATTCATAGAAAGTAAATAAGTTTATTATTCCATTTTTAAATTACAGCGTGGGATTGAATGTTTAAAAGAATTTTTGTAAAGTTACGATTAGCGATTGTTGAAGTATGGCATTTTTTCTTGTACTAATGCCTTAAATTTGTTCTTTTTTACACTTTCTGTTCTTCTGAATGTAAATTCAGTATTACTCAAGAGTTATCTTATTACTCCAGAGTTTTGCAGAATATTTAAAAATATTTTCATTTTTATGAGATTTTTTTTGCATATAAAATATTTAAAGAAGATAGTACCAAAACCTTACTTTAGCATAGAATAGCCGCCATTTTCTAGTACCCTAGACCAATATTTCGACCTCCTGTGAACGCAATACCTTCAACTTTTCAAAAAGCTCCGATGAATTTGTTTCACCCGTTCAAAATATTACATCGGCTTAATAAACCCTAATGTAAATGCGAACTGTCAAAACCGTACCTTGTGAATAACAATATCTTACTAAATTCATTCAATATATTTTTTTGGACACTTTTTATTACAAATCTATATAAAAATACAGACACGTGCACAGATAAAATAAATATGTCCTTAACGTTTACTGAAAAAAAAAAAAGCTAAACACATTTTTATTTTTTAACGGTTTTTTAGTGTCTTTCTGTTATTCTATTAATTAAGTTAAATTAATTTTTCTTCTGCTATGAAATGAAAAATCTAATAATGTACATACACATAGGTTATGTTAATATATTTATTTCAGAAATGAAAATATATTTTATATATATATATATATATATATATATATATATATATATATTTTAATAAATGTTAAACCAAAAGCACAAATTTCATTAGTTTGTGTGTTTTAAAAGTAGGCAGTGACTTTGTATCATCTACCACACCTCACCTAGCAGGACAAAAATTTTAAATACTATCACCCGTAGCCGTCACTCTCATTTACTGTCACTGTACAGTCTGCGCCGGAAGCCAGAAAAAGCTTATCTTTATTTTTATTAGCAGCATGGATCTAATTTTGAAAAATCTCAACCGGGAAAGGGTGCTGAAGCTTCTAGTACTGCTCTTAAATGCAATTTCCGGAGCCAAGAGTGTGCCTGATTTAATTTCAAAATACCATACTGTACTGCGCGATTCACTTTACGACAGCGCACCCATCTTTCTTCTAATTATCTCTCCTTCTCCACTTCCCCATCATCCTTAACCACTTCTACCATAGTATATATATATATATATATATATATATATATATATATATATATATATATATATATATCACTTTTTTATTTGCCTTACTTTTTTTAATGTGAATTTTCCCCTTCATAAAAATTTGTACTTTGTCGCAAGATGTTCATCATTTTATTCTCAGAAAAAAGGGGGAGATATATACACTGTTGTATAATTTTATTAACGGAAATTCACTACATAAAGAGTAATGAACAAATGTATGTAAGACCTAAGAGTATACATATATATATATATATTTTTTTTTTTAAATAAAAATTTCATTTACTAATTATTTAAATTTATTCAAATAAGTAATCTAAGCCTTTTCAAGAAATTTGAAAGCTTTAATAGTAAAAAAACTTTCTTTTAAGTAAAAAACATTTAAACGATATTTTTTTAAAAATGCAAAAAATTATATATCTTTTAATACTTAACGTGATATTTACGTTGATACTTTTTGGTAACAAATTTTCATTTTTTTTTAAAGTTTCTTGAGTATTTTCTATTTGCTATTTTATTTTGGTAACTATTTAGCATATTTATTTCTTACTTTCTCGTATTTATTTTACTCGTATTATTCTAATTATGAAAATATAGTCCTTGAAAATATAATCTTAACTATTTAAATTATTCACACTAAAATACCAAATTAAATTATTACTTAGTGCTTCATCTATTACGGGTAACGATAAAATAGTACTCACATAGGACATTCTCAGTTTGCTAATAAAAAATAACAAAATAAAATTAATTTATTTACAAAAGGAAAAAAGAGGGAAAAGAATAAAAAAAATGAAGAGAGTTCTTAAATTCTGATTGGTTTATAGTTAGAACAACGGATAACAATTTCTTTTAGATAAAAAAAAAAAACTATATATAAAGAAAAATAACAGAAATTAAACAACCAATTAGTTATGATTTTGAAATAAAAAATACAATTACAATCGGAACCAAAATTTCAGATTTTTAAAAACGTAGATTAAAAGAAAAAAAAGAAAATCTTAAATGACATTAACACTGTTAGATCCAAAGTAAGAAATAGAATTTTGTTTTGTTTATAACTGTAAAAAGAATGAAATATATTTTTTAAATGTGGAAAGGAGAGACTGAAATCATTCTGTTCGTTCTATTAACTGTTATAATTATCCGTTAACGATGACAGAATAATTATCATTAAATAACAAAAATATATTGAAGTTAATTTTACTTAATAAAAAAACACAAAATACAAAATTTACTCTTAACTTTTACTTCAATAACCCCCCTCTTCTCTGTTAATTATTTTATATTTAATAGCCGTATAAAAATATATCTAAGGTAAACTACTTTTATTAAATATCCTTATCCTGTTAATGACAAGCTTCTATTAACATATTCTATTAACAGAAGCTTGTCACTTCTATTAACATATAAAATTTTTATTAAAAAGTTTTATCCGTAAAAATATTTTCTATACAGCTGCATATCTACAGTAGTTAGAACATAATAAATAAATAATAACATATTTACAGATTAACTTACAGTATTATAAGTAGCTTCCATAAATTATAAACTAAGAAATTTTGTCGTAACATATAATTAAAGATCAAATCAAACAATAAAAAAAATAAATAAAGAAAAATACTTGCCAATATTATTAAATTTATAACAAATATGTATTATTACATAATTTTTGGCTAGTGTTAATTAATGGTAGCGGAATAGAAATAGCCAAACTTACCCTCAACAATTATCAAACTTATCTCAACAATAATATCAGGGTAACACACATAGCGGGTACACTTAAAAAGGTGGAGGTTCGACAGAACTTGACTTTTTTTTCTGTTTAGCCTCCGGTAATCACCGTCAGGTATTACTTCAGAGGTTGATATGTATGAGTGCAAGTGAAGTGTACGAGGTGTGTGAGAAAAGTAATGAGATTGGTAACACTACAAGTGATCTGGCAACGCTGTGTCTACCGGTCTCTGCTAGACCGGTTTGTTCATCCCTTCCACATGCTCAGTACGAGTTTCAACTCCGTTCACCAACACATTATTTTTGACAGCGCCATCAGTGAAGTTGTATTTTTGTTGTGTGTTACGAAAATGTTATCAAGTTTTGTGTTAAAATTAGGGAATTCGCGAGTGTGACCTTTGAAAAGTTGAAACAGGCGTATGGGGAACATTACTTATAAAGAGCACAAGTTTTTCCGCTGGCACAAATCATTTTTGGAAGGCCGAGAACACGTTGAAGATCAACCTTGCCCAGGGAGACCTTCAACTTCAAAACCTGACGAAAACGTTGAGCGTGTGAGGGTTTTTGTGAGATCAGACCGGTGTGAGAACAATAAGGATAATGCGTGAACAGTTAAATGAAAGTGAAAGTGTTTAAATTTAACACTTTCACCGTACATCAAATTTTGATAGACGATTTGGACATGCGAAAGGTTTGTGGGAAATTGGTGCCGAAAAACCTCACAACGGAACAGAAGGATAATCGAAGAAACGTGTTTGAAAGGCTCAGAAAAAGAGTGATTCGCGTGAGATAGATATTGCAGACAAGTGGATGCTTCATCATGACAATGCCCCGTGTCACACGGCCATTTCCATCACGGAATGTTTGACCTCAAAACGCATTCCTACAGTTCCTCAACCCCCCTATTCACCTGATTTGAGTCCTTGTGACTTTTTCCTTTTCCCGAAATTGAAACATGTCTTAAAAGGACGTCTGGAAATCTGGAGAACATTCAAAAGACCGTGACCGACCAGTTAAAAGCCCTACCAGTTGAAGCCTTCCAGCGCTGCTACCAGGAGTGGGAACAACGCCTCCGCCGGTGAATTGCTGCCCAAGGGAACTACTTTGAAGGGGGTAATATTGTTGTTTGAAAAAAATAAAATTTTGTTAAGTAAAAAGTCAATCTCATTACTTTTCTCACTCATCTTGTAGTCTTGTACAATCTCAGATCGACCATTTCTGAGGTTCGTGGTTAATTGAAACCCAACCACCAAAGAACACCGGAATCCACGATCTAGAATTTAAATCCGTATAAAATTAACTGCCTTTACTAGGATTTAAACGCTGGAACTCTCGACTTCGAAATCAGCTGATTTGGGAAGATGCGTTCACCACTAGACCAACCCGGTGGGTGACAGAACTTGTATTAGGCCTACTTAACTTCACCAATACCTGTTCCAAGATTGTCGTCACACCATCATCATTTTTTGTTAGTTTCTAATAACTAAATTAATTGTTATCTAATAAATAACACAACTTTAACAGCGTATAACAGATGATTCGAGTATATTACATAGCTATATTATTTATACATTGTCACTTTATAAAAAATTGACACTCGTAACCCATCACTTACACTTACGCGTATACAAACCATATTCCAATAAACTTAAAACAAAATCTGAAAGTTTAGCGTTACCATTAACAAATCTTTATTTATTTATTTATTTTTTTAATATCTTACTATGTATTTATTGATATATTTTCCCTTTAAAAATATATGTAAGTCTAGCAAGCATCCCGTGCCAGACTTACTAGGGAAAGTGAGAAGTGAACCGTTTCGCAACTTTCTTCACCAAGACAAATGTATGGATGAATATCACAATTCCAAGCTCACCCAAATCCAAATCATTTGGGTGAACCTTGTAAGTGACTTTTTTTTTGTTAATGGCTATATAATGAATACCATTAGACCCAGAGAAAGCAACTCTGACTAGTGTCTGATGTATTTCCTGTGCTTTACGTTATTCTAAATAACTAGAGTATTGAGTAGTAAGTTCATCGGCATCAGAAATCGAACCTAGAACCATGTACTAGTAGTCCGCATTGATAATCAATATACAAGTACGTCATTGACTATATAAAAAAATTACCTCTTAATATTCCGTTAGCATTTTCTTAAATTTTCATTAATAGGTCTATTAACATCCCTGCCTTAAATTTTAACTAAAATCACTCAATAAAATCATTATTTTTTATTACACAATTCTTACTAGTACCTGAAATTTTTTTCATTATTTATTCCCTTTCAGCAACTATAAGCTAACATCAAACTACAGCCGCTTATGACTGATAAATTGTTGCGTATCAAAAAATCAAACCTGACCGGGATCCGAATATCGGACCTTCCAAATGAAAGCCAATGGTCGCTACCATTCCACCAGAGGAATCCTTATTGCTTGGAGTATAAGACAAGCATTCTAAAAGATCTAAAGTAGTTAAACTTCTAACACAATTTTGTATACTTTGCTCAGAAATAATTCATCAACCAAACTGATTTCATAAATTGTAAGTGATATTTATTTCATATCAAAATAAATCTTAATTAACTCAGAACAAACTATTTTAATTATATCGCTAGTGCTCTTCGTACATTCAGTAGGTACTAATGTCTGACAATTATAAGGTACTCATAAAATAGTTTAATGTTTCCGAGAAACATATTCTACTCATATTAACTTAAACTATAACTTCAGTCGTAAACCTTCGGTCTCTACAAACATTTACACTTAGTTAAACCACTCAAGCGATGCTTTACATCTAAATGGTTCTTCATTAAAATGATAATGTAACTAAGTTCCTGTTTCAGTTATCGATATTCTGACCTACATCGTAGAACCTTATTTACATTAGGACTGTAAGTAGCCTTAAAACCATGAAGGACTGGAACTATTGTACTTAACTGATGTCCATCTAGGCTATATATCAATAAAGGGTGCTTGATACTACACTTATAATGGAGTACTGATTAAAGTACCATAAATGTTGATATACATATCTACACTTAAAATACATTCTGAACAATCTGATCTTTAGAAGTGGAAGATCATCAAACTCAGAGCAGCACTGAGTAAATTTGAATAAAATGTCCTCCAACTACACCGATCGGGTCACCCAATTTTGAAGAGTCAAATTCTTATAAATTTTATTTTAACCAGATTCTTGAATTATTCGGAGGTGGTTCTGTATTCATTTGGCAAAAGATATATCCGTTCGTTAAAAGTTCTAAAGAAAAAGTTAACAAAGTTGTTATTTTTACCTGCCTCTATAATGGAAAAGTAATAATGATACATGAAAAACTCAATATTTTTAAATTTTTGATTGGCTCCCCCATCTTCAAAGTATTTTTTTTTTTTGGCCATTTATACTACTATAATGCATTTATTTTCCGTAGAAGGAGGAAAAAGTTCTGCCACCCGCCGCTAGGTCCGCTCTGACGGCAAGTGCGAGGCTCTCACCCGCTAAAAAACTTCCCCTCGAGTCACGCAGGATACAGACCTAATCCACATGGTATGTACACAGCCCATGCGCAATCACCCGGGCGCTCTTGTCACCGAATTAGAATAACCAGAGCGACTACCCCAGGGGATCATCGGCGGACGACGACTCCGAGGAGCCCCCGCCGCCCACTCCGTAAGGCTGGTCGCTCATAGCCATCCGTCATTGGTCTCTCCGCCTCAGGTCAACTGCAGTCTTCCAGTCTGCCTGCCCCTCTCCTCTGCTGCCTTGTTTCTAATTATGGCTGACACCGCAGTTGTTACTCTCGTCCAAGCAACTCTGTCACCCAACATCACACTTATGACATTATTCACATTGACTGCGCCGTGGTCATCATGACGGCTCTCAAGTCTCTCCACCTCGTGCGTGAAAACACTACGTATTCTGCTGTATCCTTCTCCTCACAATCATAGCATCATCTCGTGGTACTCCTACTCATACGGTACAGGTAATCTTCAAAGCACCCGTGCCTTGATAGAAACTGGGTGAGTTCATAATTGATGTCAACGTGCTTCCGCTCTACCCAGCTCTTGACGTCAGTGATGAGCCGGTGTGTCCAACGTTCAGTCTCCGCCGCATTCCACCTGTCGTTCCAAGCTCTGAACATCTCATCGACAGCCACTTTCCTCTCACTCCCCGAAGCAAGAGAATGTTTCATCCTGGTCTGCAGATCAATCGGTGGCACACCAGCTATGACTGACGCCGCTTCTGTGCCTATCGTCCGGTACCCTGCGATAATGCATATTGAGCCGTATTTGTTGGCTCAACAACCTCCTTCTGTTGCGTGCCCAATCAAGAGCACCAACCCAAAGAGACGCACCGTAGAGCACTACTGAAGAGTATACACTGCACAGTAGCATCGTCTTCGCTGTCCTGTGGCTACTCAGGATACTACTATAATGCCTAGACAGGCATAAAACACCGTTAAAAATTATGCAATAAAAAGAGAGTTTTTCAGTTTTTGGGAAAGGAGAAAAATTTGGGGGCAAATGTTTCTCAAAATGTTAAGATAAGTATGTACACAGTCCGTCCAACAGGAAAGGTGACTCATGTGAAATAAAATACAAGACGTTGTTTATTTTTATGGCAGCGTTTCAGAAGGCCAGAAGGTAAGGCTTCGTTACTGTCTATTTTCATCTTATATCTTAAGACTTCTTCCTTTAGATAAAATAATTCCCCTAAGAAATATGTTTATTAATTTTAATATATACACGGCACAAATTCCTATTCACACCACACACGCACACACACACACACAGAGAGAGAGAGAGAGAGGGTGAGAGAATAACACTTGCTCAGAATAGCACTTAAGTTATAGATAACTTATCTTTGAAAGAACTATGTAAAATTTTCCAAAAAAAAAATACTTAAGGGAATATTCCCTAAAAAATCTTTTAGGGAATATTATGAGAAATATAAATAATAAGAAAACTGTATTTTGCTCTCAGAATAGTGAAAAACATTATACAACATAGAACTGCACACGAACTCTTCTATTTCGGTGTTGTTCCATAATCGATGTCCGCTCACTACTTCTTTCAATAAACCAAACAAACACTAATCTTAGGAAGATCTTGATCTTACAGGCGATGTTTTAAGGTTCCTCAGTAAATTTCGTCCAGCTTGTCCTGATTGCTAACGGCTATATGAATTCGGCGTTGTCGTGATGAAGAATCACATTTCTGATCGATCGGCTGACGGTGCTTTTGTTTCTGTAGGTGGCTTACAGAAACCCCAGAGCCGGAACTAGTACGTACCATTTATAGTGCAAAGGTTGTGGAAAACATGACGTGCAATAGGCTTTCTGGTCCGAAAATATAATCATGAGGAATTTAAGTTAACGAATGCGTTTTCGCCTTTACGATGCAAGGCTTTCCATTCCTATGAAACTATACGAGGCGATTTCGACTCGGGAGTGTAATAATTACCCATATCTCACCATTTGAAATCTTGAAACCTACCTGTCACAGAATTTGTGGAACACTAGGTGCTTTGTGTTAATGGAATGGGCACTTTTATTTCCGAAGTAATTTCATCAATCGTAGAATTCCGATCACCTTCAATAAGGTCACACAGTTCGATCGATATTGTCATTTATCACACTTGACCTAGAACGCCTATTGCGTTTCATTTTCTAGAGCTTCTAGCCGTGCTTTAAATTTGCTGATTCAGTTGTAGAATTCGCTACATGACGTCATATCCCCAAACTACGCAAGAAGGTTAGTAAAAGTTTCATAGATTTGAGTCCTCATTCTTGAGATAATTCTCGGTAATAACAATTTGCTCTGACAAGACGCTGCTGATCAGAAATACGGAAGCTGAGGCTGCTGGAATCTTTAGTCTCTTCTTACATCTCCCTTTGTGCCAGCTCCCTCATGCTCATATACGAGACTTAAACACAAAGTTCGTGTTCTATTTGAGGGGGATATACTACTCTATTCGTAAATGTATTCTACATCAACTAGGTATTGTTCATGAGTAATTGTTTATAGTAATAAATAGAACTATTTGAATAAATGGAGATAATTTTTTATGTTCAGCTTTTTATTGTATCTAGTGAATAAGAAATAATTTTACCTATAATTTACTTAGTAATTTTACTTTAGATTTATTTCATTTATATATTTTCACATTTTTTTTTTTAATAACAGTAATGAAAAACACTTATTCTAAAAGTTATCGTTGTAAATGCAATTAATACATTAGTGCAAATTTATTATTTTCTTTAAAAATGTGTTTTTGGTTTTCGTTTCTCGAAACAAAACATAAATTAATAATTTGTGAGGGAACGTCCACTCCTTCCTGCCAATACACACTTGATATCTACGTCATTTGACAGGCAAGCCCCTACGTGTGAATTCCTACTTGTGTGTTAGTGTATTCTACCACCTAAGTGTAACTTTTGTTCGATACTCGCCCGTCTCGCGACCCTGTGGAAATATGAATGAAAATGGCATGTGTCATTGACCTATTCTTACCTGTGCAGTTTTTTCTATTTTATTTATTCTATTCTGTGCAGTGGTTTTCCGTTGCCTTTTTGAGCAACTAAATGCACAGCACAAAGTGTAATATTTCATTATTTAAAGTTATAGTTATTTTTCTTATCGCTACTTAATTTATTTGCATTGCTTCTCCAGTGAATACGTTTTTTTACGAAGGAGGGTTTTTTCTTGTATTCATGAAAATTAGAACACTTCATACAAAATTATACCTTACAATTAAAATTGGTTTAAGAGTGTTCTTTTTCAATTTCAAACTTCGTTGATAATGCCCCGACACTTTCTGTCGGGGCATTTGAACCAGGTAAACACGAGAAGAGCTGAAATATACTGAAATATTTCATTCCATTCTCATCAACGGGTATCCCATTATTGTTACTGAAGTTTTTATTTATAAATGCTATTATACAGGAAAATCTATCCGCTACTACTTTAGATTTGACTGAGCTAGTGTAATTCAGAGATTCTTTAACTTCATTCCCTTGGTTTCTTAAAAAACGTTATCCATCGAATGACGTAGAACCTTCATATCTATTAGTAATTAATATAATAAATATAAATTTATTTTCTTTAAAAATGTTGTGTTTTTGGTTTTGGTTTCTCGAAACAAAACATAAATTAATATTATTGTGAGGGAACGTCCACTCCTTCCTGCTAATACACACTTGATATCTACGTCATTTGACAGGCAAGCCCCTACGTGTGAATTCCTACTTGTGTGTTAATGTATTCTACCACATAAGTGTAACTTTTGTTCGATACTTGCCCGTCTCGCGACCCTGTGTTGGTGTACACTGTGGAAATATGAATGAAAATGGCATGTGTCATTGACCTATTCTTACCTAATCTGATAGGGCGGTTCCCCACGATGGGGGCCGAGGCCCCCTTCGGGAACCCCCCTGGACGTTGAGAACAAGCCGAATTTTTCTTCTGTAGCCTAGGTAGGTGACCCTCCCCTGGTGAGATACCCTTCCCGGTCCTAACGTACGTTTAAGTTGAGGGGATGCATGCGCTTCCCCTCAACTTCGCCTAACTTGTTTGTATTGTGTTTTTGGCGTAATAACAGGATCGGAGCTGAGGTACCCTCTGTAAAATCAACTTAAAATTCATTCCAGTGACAAAGGCAGTTGTATGTGTATAATCTGTAACTCCTTTTAGGGAAATGAGAATTTATTAACAACGTTTCTCTAGAAACAAAATTAATCTATTTTTATTTGATTTTTTTTTTTTATTGTTGAGAAATTATTTAATAATTTTAATAATTCTGCAACTATAAATTCCGTAATTTCTTCCCGTATTCAAATTATTTTAATATTTGACTTCCATCAAAACTGTTAAGCCGTGCAGTTCTATAGTGGAAAAGATCCATGTTCGAAGGTTATTTTTTTTTCAAGATCCGATCGCTCACGGAGATTCTCGCGGCGTTTTCTTAGTACATAAAAATCGTCCATGTATCCTGAAACATCACTAATTGTAGGACGTTACTTAAGAATAGGGTTGACTGGACTCTAGTCCAGTCAACCCTATTCTTAAGTAACGGTTGAGTAACGGTTAAGTAGGGTTGACTGGACTAGAGTCCAGTCAACCCTATTCTTAAGTAACGTCATTTAACTGTTTATTTCGTATTACGTATTTCGTAACGTCATTTTAACGTTCATTTCACTGTAATCCGTATTCTATAACAGTTATTTCGTTAAAAAATGGATAATTTTGACACGAAATTTTGTGTCTACTTTTTTACATAAAAAAAGTAATGTATTTTTAACAAATACATTACATTTTTTTAACAAGATTCTACAGTTCGTTTCCATAATTTAATAAACATAAACACCTGAATTCAACATTTTGTTAAAATAAACGAGAAAAAAAATAATCATGTGTGTAAAAGATAACAAAGAAATATTGTATATTCATACACAGATTGTTGTACATAAATAACTTTAACTTATTTTCCCATTTACCCAAAACATCCAAACGAGTATACTCCTTCATTTAAGACTGCACCGTCTTACCACAACTTCAACATTCTAACAGAACAACCACCCCTCCATATTTCTCGCCACCTATGTCATATATTCAGCGCGATATATTATTACTAACACCCCTCAGTACATTTACATAACGCAAAGCACATCCACCCACCCACACGTACAAACATCTTTTATCAAGTAATTTATTTTTCTTATTAAACTTCTGAATGTAAAACAAGACATGATTTTTATTTTCACACCTTTTGCGTTTATGTTCTACTGGCGCCTACCAAATACGAAAGAAACTAAACAAAACATTTCTGTCTAATATTTTTATCTCGCTGTTTACTTCCTGACCGTATAATTTCTACTTTTTTTTACGTTTTATTATTAAATGAAACATAAAAATAGCATATAAACCCATATAAAGAACGCATTTATTGTAACAGACTATTTATAAATGCAAACTCACTACGGTTTTTTGTTATTATTTTAAGGTAATACTGCCATTAACTGAAACGACAAAAATATTATTTTTAAGAATTAACAGTCTCCTCGACTGTATGTGGTCATTTAGTCAACAATAAACTTAAAAAAAACAAAAAAAAACCGGAATTTCAGTTTGAATATTTACATCTATTTGTATGTATTACACTAATGTAACACTTATCGTTGTGATGATGCATACAAAAACAATTAGACCGCTTACCTTTTATCAATAACTCATAACACTGATTTCTGGATGAATTAAAGAATCCAAACGAATAAATATGTGTGGAAGGTTTTGTTTTATAAAAAATTCCTTGTATTTACATAAAAAAATGCTACGAAACAGTTCAAAAAAAAGAGAACGATAAGATATAAATCTTTAAAGAAAAGTTTGTACTACATAACTGATGTTATATAATGTAATAATGGGCGAAATACGGGAAAATAATGACAAAAGTTGATGTTGATGAAAAAATGTAGATGATGAAAGTCGACGGAATGCTCATCCTATGTTACTAATTACTTGATGTAATCAGTTAACGACATCTTGAAAAAAGACGCATAACTCTCGACAAATTGCACGTTATTTTGCCAAATACTTCTCATTGTTTGGTCGAAATAACTGGGGTACAATACCTTTCCACGTTGGGTTTCATGATAGCTAATTAATCAGCATAAAATCAGAAAAATAACTGGGTGAGAACTTATGTTTTTGAAGTGATAATGTAGAAGGAAATGTCTCATTACATTCTAGAGATCAATTGATAGTCATTTGAATGACATCATTATATTTCTCCAAAACAAATTTCATACAATACGGTACTTTAAAAATTGTAGACTACAAAACACTGATAAGAAAGTGGCATTGGTTATTCATTCTTATATAACGAAAAAATAATGATACGTGAAAAAAGTTTAAAAATTAAAAAAAAATCAATATTTTTTTTAAATTCTTTCTGCTCTCCATACCCAAAATCACCTTCCAAGAATTTGTTTTGATTTGTCTGTGTTACCAAGTTAAATGGAAGAAACTAAAAAAAAAAAATCGACTGAAAAAAAAGTTACCAAGGATTTCTTTTTTGGGGGTGGGTACGAATTATGATGAAATTTTAATGTAATATTACTATTAAAAGTTTAAATAACCTGAAAAAGTTTTAAAAAATTCCAAAAATCGATATTTTTATACCTTGATCGGCTCGCCTATATTGTCCCAGTTTTTTTTTTTTTTTTGTCTTCAGTCATTTGACTGGTTTGATGCAGCTCTCCAAGATTCCCTATCTAGTGCTAGTCGTTTCATTTCAGTATACCCTCTACATCCTACATCCCTAATAATTTGTTTTACATATTCTAAACGTGGCCTGCCTACACAATTTTTTCTTTCTACCTTTCCTTCCAATATTAAAGCGACTATTCCAGGATGCCTAGTATGTGGCCTATAAGTCTGTCTCTTCTTTTAACTATATTTTTCCAAAGGCTTCTTTCTTCATCTATTTGCCGCAATACCTCTTCATTTGTCACTTTATCCACCCATCTGATTTTTAACATTCTCCTATAGCACCACATTTCAAAAGCTTCTAATCTTTTCTTCTCAGATACTCCGATTGTCCAAGTTTCACTTCCATATAAAGCGACACTCCAAACATATACTTTCAATAATCTTTTCCTGACATTTAAATTAATTTTTGATGTAAACAAATTATATTTCTTACTGAAGGCTCGTTTCGCTTGTGCTATTAGGCATTTTATATCGCTCCTGCTTCGTCCATCTTTAGTAATTCTACTTCCCAAATAACAAAATTCTTCTACCTCCATAATCTTTATGGAGGAGGTAGGTCCCAAAGTATTTTCTTGGAAGTCTTTTGTTCTACTACTATGCCTAGGAACACGTAAAAAAATTCACTTAAAAAATATGCAATAAATAAAAGATAGCTTTTTCGATTTTCATGGAAGGGAAGAATTTTGGGGATAAACATTCATTAAAAATGGTAAGATCATAATGTACATATGTACTGCTTTATATAAAAGCTTAATATAGAGCTAAATATAAAGTGTGGTTATGTTTGCAAAAATTTGGAAAGATTGAGACCAAAAAAATTATCTACACCCCACCCTCTGGAAATATTGACCCCCGAACCTTTAATAACAGAGTCTATATGCCAAATTTTATCACTATAGGTTTATCCAATCAAAGATTATCTTCGAACACGCCACCCACGCACATAACGTACGTATGAACATTACCAACCATTTTTTTTTTGAGGTTCCTGGATTACGAAACCTCCAGAAATGCAGAAAAATCCATACTCCATTTTTTGGCTGATTACCGTACTTTCCTTAATGCAGCATAGCTCGAGCTATGATGCCAGGAAATTAAAAACGTCCCCATACTTTAGCAGTGCTAGCGGTAAAGAAACGAAAACATTTGGAATTTCATATCTTAACAGATATTAACAGGATCAAGCTTATCCAGCACAACTTATAAGCAAAGAAGCAATTTGAATAAAATAGGATAATGAAGAAGTAATTCTAGAAGAAAATTTGAACGCTAAACCATTTTTGATTTATTGACAATAATCATGGAGGTGGAGGACAAGTGAGATGGCCCAATTCATCATGGCCTATTATTTTTTATGTAAAATAGCCTGTCAGCTTTTCAACTTATGATGGTTGATAGGGATCGTTTTGAAGGAACTAACGCTGATTGTACACAGTAAGGCTAGCTAATTTTGTTAAAGCAAATGACCGGCAAGCGAATGACTAGTAAGATTGCCACTGATCGAAAGCTCATTAAATTTAATATGAGGAATCTGTCAGTAGTTGACACGTTTCTTTTACATCATAAAAATAGGGGTCGGTTGATGTTAATTCGATCCAGATTGCATGTAAACTAGATAATTTTGGAAATACTGATGATTTATCTAATAATTTAACCAAATCAATTCTATCCAACAACATAATTACGGGGAAATTATCCGAACGCAAGCGACGGGTACGTACGAAGGGGTTCATGATTCTTAGCCGCAAATAGAAAAGTTGCGTACGAAGTAGAATATAGTTTGAATTTGTTTTTCAATAGTTAATCAGTATCCCTCAGCAATAATACATACAATATTTAAAAGAAAATTAGGAAAGAAAGCGTCACTTTACTGAATCTGATCAAGGAGGTTATATAGGATAAAACTACATAAAACAAAATTTTTCAAATTTGGTAGAGATATTAATTCCACATAAATTCGTTGTCTATGAAAATGATACTCATTCTAATATCAGGGCTGAGAATGATGACAGACTTGTAGGAGATTCCGATGAGATAAAATAAAAACTTACAGAGGGGATTCATTCTATCCTTTTTATAAGCAGGAAAGGTTCTGCGTTGAAGAATAACCACACTGATGCTCCGAAAAACTTTCGAGGTGACTGGACTAAATTTATTAAAAATTTTCAACTGCCTCCAGATCAAATGAAAGTTCCTTCGGAATATCGGATAATGGAAATCGTTTTTTACAAGGGAAATGCGTGACTCCCCGTACCATCGTATTACTGACAACTGGCAACAACATCGAGGTAAAAGTTTTTGAAAATATCTACACATAAGTGTGTCATAGTTAAAAAAAGAATTAATGCGGCTTTATATGGCAGGCGACATGACTTTGGCTGGGAAGCTGAACAACATACTGATCAACATACAGTGGTCAGGGCAAGATACCAGTCGAAAATTTCTGCTTATTGCTTAATTTCAATATTACTTTCCCATCTATATAGCATTGTAGCAGAGAAGAGAAAGTATCAGTTCAATTTGGGTATATACCGGTTTTCACCAGATTTTGACGTTTTTGACATCTAAGGAACCCAAAAAACCGGATGGAAATGTTTATATGTACGTGTGTTCTAAATCACCTAAATCTCCAGAACTACTGGACCAAATTTGGTCAGATTACTTCTATATATTGAGCATTGATGCCATTAAAGTTTCAACTTAAAAGGTCAAGGTAATAAAACTGTAGAGCAAGGTATCTCCAGATTTCGTCTAATTAATGTCATATTTTTCTTAGGCACATTTGTTAAAAATTAAAAAAATAATAATAACTGCAAATTTTTTTTGCAAAATCGCATCCCTACCCCAAAAAATGCTGTTGTAGCAGTCTACGTTGTGACGTTACAGGTGAGCCGTAGAATTAAATAAATGTATAATATTTAAAGTGTAAAAAAGTAACTCGGTCTGGCTGGATATCAAACTCTATCGTTCGGTAGACTGGGTACCTGGTGCGTTAAGCCTCGCGGTTACTCCAGTCTGCCGACCGTACAAGCGAAATTTGTTCTATCTAAGTTATGAAATTACATTAATTAATGCCGCCACAGCCGGTAAATTAAATACGGTATGCGGGGCGCTTTAGTTAGAATCATGGAATAAAATCAACGAAAAAATATTGTATTTAAATAATGATAAATATTTTAAATTACATTGTGTGTGTGTGTGTATGTATGTGTGTGTGTGTGTAAGCCGTACATCAGAAGCAACCCACAGTAGTAGCCGTCACGCGGCTGAAGCCGCGTTCCGGGAAAGTCCTATAACTGTGTTAGCTTTTTTTTTCTAATTCAATATAAAACAAAAATCTATGACCAATCTTTAGTTAGATAATATAAATAGACATTTACGTTTTAAAAAGTACACCAAATTTGAAATATAATTTGAAATCGATTCAGCTGATAAACTTCCTCAATTTTTAAGCATATCAGTAAATTTTAATACAACTGGAAATTTTGCGAAAATGTTTACGATCAGAGTTTCAATACTCTTTACCACTACAGTACTTATAGTAGAATAATGTTATTATACAAAATACTTAATGTTATATTTTTAAGTAAACATTTTAGGAATAGATACAACAAAATTTGTGCGTGGATTATTCAAATGAATATGTAATTTCAAACTAATACACATTATTCAACCCCTAATGTATGAAAACTGATTATAATTAAAATATAAAGAGAAGAATTTAGAAAAATAAACATAGCAACACAAAGAAAATGGAACCGTACGTGCTTAAACGCGTTGTTTAATTACATCACGTACTTATCTTCTCTTAAAAAAAAATAATAAATTTCAAAAAAAATTCCATTTGAAGTTAAGATTAAAATCAGTGAAACTGATAGTGCTGTCGAGGCAGAATAATTTAAAAAATAAAACCGACAGAAGAAAACAGAAAACGCTACAAGAGATTTGGAAACAAACAAATAAGGGGAGAAAGGAAGTAAGAAGATTTATTTAGTTCGTAACACAACGCAGACAGATTGGCTATCTGGTAGCTTCTTTTATGAGACCTACTGAACACAATGACTGTTGCTATTCCAAGCAGCAATTCCCTCATCAGTGAGAGCGCTTGGTCCACGCGTGTGTGAAATCGTTGGGTAGTGTACACACACACACACACACACACACACACACACACACACACACACATATATAGTATCATTTCGTTTTGGCTCTCTCCCTATTCTGATGGTCATTTAGTTGCCTCTGTCCGTCAAACGATAATCCCATCCTTATTGGTTCACAATTCCTACTGTATTTTTATCGTTCAGTCCTTTGAATAGAGGAAGTTATCCCCTATATTTAAAAAAAAAGGATTTAGAATATTTTTAAATTACCATTTTATTCGAACAAGAGCTGATAAAGAATAAAAGTTATATTTTTCGATAAATGAATTCGTTTATTGACGGTAGACAATATTTCAGGAATATTACTAGTAATAAAATAATAATAATAATAGATAACAAACAATTTCTACTGATATATTTATTAAAGATCGAAAAGTAATTAAACTATCAAAAAAACGTAGTTCCCAGAGTAACAAATTCATGTAATTTCTTAAAAAGAACAAACAAAAAACAGATAAGCAACTAATTTTAAACAACTTCATTTCAAAATGAAATGAAATGGGGAAGAAGCTATTTTTTTTTTTCAGTAATATACTTTTTTATTGTGATTTAATTATTAATGGGATGAGACAGTTTTTTAAAAAAGCAGGAGATTCTCAATTCATTTTGTATGTTTTTTACTTTTACTTTATTTTTTAGGAAATTCTGAAACAAAAATACTACTTTATGTAAAGTTTTGAAAATATTTTAATCTGAGCAAATACTAAAGTATAATTAATACTTTCAAAAATATTTATAAGTATATAAATATTTTTAAAACATCTTTAAAATGTGGACTTTCGTCCTCAAATTTCACGTAGTTTTGTCAATTTTTATTTCCCAAACATCTTTTAAAAATAATTGTAGGGGAGTATTTGCCGTAGTAAGTATCGCATTTAAATAACCACAAGCACACACACACACACACACACACAAATGTAGCAGTCATTTATTTCTAAATTTGAGAAGTGGTTGAAAAGAGACAACTTAAAGAAAAAAAATTTTATTTTGAAAATTTATTTTACTACTTTATAAAAGGAGTAGAAAAAAGGCATCCAATGCCCAATTTTAAAAAGATTCTATCCCCATGTCTATTCTATCAATATGGAAGAGTTTTCTCTATTACAGGATCTGTATAAAAATGTTTAAATATTTTTGTTTAATAAAGAATTTTAATATTACGGATGAATACATTTTTGTTTTTCTGTTCTACAATTATTAATTGTAGAAAATGTTTCGAATGATACCTCAACATAATATTACTCTATCCTAACTTAATTAATGACTAATGAGTGACTAAATTACTGACTTTCAACATTAATGGAATAATCGAAGAACACAGTGACAGAGCCAATTTCAAATTCCCACTATTATACATCGAATTAAGTAAGTGAGATTACTATCATGCTATTTGGGTATTACTATAAAATATTCATTGTAGATATCATTGAGTTATTGGTAGAACAAATTTACGGAAGTTAATAATGTGGTAAAATATTCAAATTTAAAAACATGTTTGTTTTATAAACATTAATCATCATACAAGATAATTAATTACAGATGATATATTAACTTAATCAGAAATTTTCATTACAAAAATAAGGACAAGTAACAAAGTTTATTAACAACTTGTCATAAAAATCTTACTTTTAATAAAAAAAGTAAGCCGAATTGAAGCGAGCGATTCAAGGAAGCAGGTTAGAGTATTAAGAGTACTGAAATGGGATGGGAGAGATGTTAGGAAGTACAGTACTCTAAGTTTCATGATAGGAGTACGGGGAATAGCAAAAGAGAGAGAAAGAGAAAAGGATGGAAAGTGGTACAGAGTAAATTGCCTGTGTAATGGGATATGTCTCTGTGTCCCTAAACCTCCTGTCTACTACTTGACGTTATTTACGTCCCGGTTGTGGTGACAGCCGAATTTTAAGCGAACACACACACACACACACACACGCGCGCGCGCGCGCGCGCACACATACTTGGGAGGATGGGTAAACTGAGGCACACAGAACAAAGAGGCTCTGTACTCACTATATAGTAGTACTCGATTTTGCCTCGTGTGTCCCATGTGTTACTGTTACTGCATATATATATATATATGAGATATAGTATTATCGAACTTCATGCTCAACATTAAACACAACCACCTTTCTACGTCATCCATTACCAACCAAGAGACAAAGATGTCAGTGAACAAATCTAATTGTATCTCTTACCGACATTATTAATACGTATCATATTACATTCTACTCTGCCAACCTATCACACTATAACCACAACCACTCAAACCATTTTACATTCAATCTTAATTTTGTGACATCACTGACAGAACAGACATTTGGATAGCAGAGATAGTGAGGGGCGGAGAATGATGACGATGCATGGATGGAGTGTATCATTATCATCACCTACTGAGTTAATTGATGTTATTAACAAGATTAATCCTCTAACTTAATTTATTGCACTTTAAATGATGTTATAAATTTAACTTACAATATAATGTCATATTATAATTAAAATTCCTAATCATTTTCATTATTATAAAGATGCTTATTTAAGATCATCATTAACAAAATTAAATTTAGTGTTAAACTAAAATTTAATACTTAATTTAGTATTAAGAAATAAATAGATCTTTAAAACGTGTTATAATCTGCTTCTTCATTTATTGTCAATGAAGTACGATTGAAAGCAAAATTCTTAACCACAATAAAAAGTCTTAAATATTGTAACTGCTGAATACATCTATACATATTATATTTTGCAGAAAATGGGAATTTCTTATTACAGTAAGTACTGAAAAAAAGAGATTACAAAAAGAGCAGCTCAAGCTCAATGGATCTCTGCCTGAAAGGGATTTTGAGCACACTTTTCCAAATCTATTAGCCCAATTCTATGTAATTTATAAGTAGAATCTAGTCGATCAAATCAAAATCTACTCCAAGAAAGATGGATATACCAGATCTTATATTTATCTGATTTTGGTGAACCTCAAATTCCAGGGAAAAAATTAATTAGTCTCGTTGGACTGTTGGCACAATTTACATAACGGTTCTTCCCTAAAATAAACCCCCAATGGTTTTCAAATTACTCCAGAACATACCACATTTAGTAAGGGAATTATTCATTTCTAAAGAAATTAATTGTCTACGTAACTAGAAGACGAAATCTTTAAAACTTTTTATGGAAATTTCTTTTTAGCGGTAAACCTGTAAATTTTATCTAAAGACTGGGCTCATCTCATTCGTTTAATAAAAATTTCCTTGGAGATCCATTATTTAACAGCAGTTTTTGCTAGTGTCTTACTAATTATGTAATATGACGCTATAACTCATTACTATTAATTCCGGAGTGTTGCGCGCACAGCATATAGCTCAGCCGTAGGTTCTCACTTCATACACACATATGTTCTCTCACACAGAGGCTGTTTAAAACATAAGCAATGTTTTGCTCACTGTGTAATTTCTAAACAGTTAACAGCATACACGTAAACTGCACAAGCGAAAGCACGGCGCTGTTTTCGCGGCAACTTGTACGCGGTCACGCGGAGTAGAAGAGTTGGGTCATAGTGGGAGGTGACAAGATAAGTAGATACCGACAGGCGGTGGGTAAAACCGCCAGTATAAATGGTGTTGAGTGTATTAAAAACTGCAGTTTTGTAGCACAGGCTGGTTTAGCTCCGAAAGTACTCCTACATCCCTGTTCGACAAAAAGCCAACTCTTATTATTTTCAAACTCTAAATTGAAAATCCTAGAAAATCAGTACTGAATAAATTAAAATTAATTTATCTTCTCTTTAAGAAACAAAAAAAGAAATATTATAGCCTATAACAGAACTACACGATGTTTCCCGATTATCAGCTTTATCTATAATCAGAAAGTTATCTAGGTTTAAATTCAATAAATGTTTCTTAAAAATTTATGTCAAATTTTCCTTTACGTAATTCATATACATGAAAAATCAGTAATTAAAAAAGGAAAAAGACGTTTTTCTTTCAAAAGGGTTCCAAGCATTCAATAAATATTTCAAAACAGTCTTCATAATACAGATTTTTTAGTGATTCATTTTTTTGTTTGTAAAGTCCATCCTTGCCAAAAAAAAAACCAGTAATATCCATGATTCAAGACCAAACATAAATAGAGATGAAACCTTAAAACAATGTGAAATAAAAATTATTATATGAAATTTTCTGTCAAATTTAACAGTTTTATATAAATTACAATAAATGTAACAAAATATCACGAGGAAGGTAACTATAAAAACACCGTAATAGGTATGAATGTTGTTGAAAAATTAAAAAAAACTGATTGTCAATTCAAGTTTTACCAAGTTTGGCATGTAAAGTAAGAACAGCCAACTTATAAGGTGGTAGCACTTGAAGAAAAATAAAGTACATTTCTAGAACATTCTGATCATCATGGTATTCTGGATTTATCGGTCTTGTCAGGCGATAACTTTCGATTGTCGATCGAACTTCATTGAAACTTTACACGTTTATTCCTAAGAAGGCAGTTAGTTTGTTAGTAGCCCTATCGGATAATAGTACCGCCTCATTGGTATAAATTATTTATTTCATTTATTTTCATATATGCAACACAGCCAATCCGAGAATTATATAAAAAAGATTATGTAAGATAATTTTAAACAAGAAAAATGAAGCGATGATTTACTGAAAAAAAAAAAAAAAAACGTAAATGAATGTTAAGTAACAACTTCAATTTATACACAAGATAAAAATTAATTCCTAGAATAAATCAAACCTCTCCTTCTCTTTCCTCACAACCAACTTTAATAAATGCTTTAATATACCAGAATGCAGCACATGCATGTGTGTGTCCAGTCGTGTATTCGTTCAACGTCTTGTGAGGGCTAGACTGTAATGTACACATATGGTTGTCACGGTTGTTTGTGATGCAAATAAACTTTAAGCCCGGTCTTTGTTGTCCGTTTAAAAGTCGTGACTTCTCAAACCAGAACAACCACAATCCAACACAAGATGTTGGGCTGTCTTTAATCATGACTCTTGACTCGTTCAGTTCAATCCTCCTCAACAGTAACAATAATAACTACGCTGCTTTCCCTTTATCGTCAAACATACAAAGAGCTAGTAGTTAATCTATTTATTGCTTTAGGGTTGGCATCGTTTGTTGATTGTTTAATATAGATAATATATCGTTCAATTTAAACACGATTATACAAATTTATATAACCTACTTGTACTTTACTAAAACAGTGATACCAACTTCAAAACGTTAAGGAAGATAATTCATTATTCTTTGTATTTATTTGAAACAACTGCGTAAAATAATGAAAATAAAATATAAACAGAGTGGGATTCTATCTATCTATTACTTTTCTTATTCCTGTTTACCCTCCGGTAATTAGCTTTCAGATAATACTTCGGAGGATAAATGAGGATGATATGTATGATTGTAAATGAAGTGTAGTCTTGTACAGTCTCAGTTCGACCATTCCTGAGATGGGTGGTTAATTGAAGCCCAACCACCAAAGAACACCGGTATCCACGATCTAGTATTCAAATGCGTGTAAAAATAACCGACTTCACTAGGACTTGAACGCTGGAACTCTCGACTTCGAAATTAGCTTATTTGGGAAGACGCGTTCACCACTAGACAAGGCCGGTGGGTATCGATCTATTATTAGGTTATAGTTTATTTTTTAAAAAACCCTCTTGCCAAGCATTTTAAAACAAATGAAACGAAGTAATTTCTTTCTACCAGAATATAAAATATATCACCATGGCAAATCTATTAAAATGAAAGCAATATTCAGCTCAATAAGTTACTTCTCCAATTTGCTAATCTCACGAACATAATAAACAATATTATTTTCAGAGGGAATTCAAAGTCGTTCAGAGCCTGGGATTAATTTCACTCTAACAGTAGTCAATCTTCCTTCATAGAATATGAATTAATCGAAAATAAACTTAGCTAGGGCACAGCTAGCTATCATAATTTTTTTTTATGTACCAAAAAATGTTAAAATAAGAAAATTAAATAAATTTAATAAGAAGCTCTGCCAGTTACTCCATTAATTTATTTTTAAACTGCAGTAGTATAACAAATAAATACGAATTAAATTTTTTACCTTGGTAATTTTTAATACCTTATACAATAGTACAATAAAAAAAGAAAATACATAAATAAGATTCATCTTTTACAAAAGATTAAAGTTCTACTTTTACAAAATAGATACTAACTTAAAAACAAACTTTTAATAACTTCGCTTTTAATAAATCTGAGATAAAATAAAATAACTACTGTGTTTCGTTATTTGCTTATGGGAATCACGTGAATGAGAAAAAGTTTAAAAAAATCAAGGATCCGATCAATCGATATAAAAAAAGCTTTTAGATAAATTTAAGATTAAAATAAAAATTTATTCATTTATAAAAAGGGACAGAAATTTGGTTGTAAATAAAATAAATTCCATTAAAACTGCTGGGAATCTCTACTGGCTTTTAGAAATGTACTCTGCTTTGTTAAGTGTAGTATATAATATAGACCTCGAATTTTAAACTAAAATTTGTAGGATTTTACTACTATAATAAATGTCTATACTCTTTCTCTAGCAAACGGTAGACATACCAGTAAATTCTTTCCTTCACAGGTTTGCTCAGTCGATTTGCTATGTACAGTTTATAGGTGGCAATAACATTTCAGAAGATCTTCTCTTCTGTATATTGCTAATTCAAAGGCTCAAGACTTGTTCGAGATTCTTGATGCTTTTATATCCGAAAACAGTTTCGACTGGACCAAGTTGAACTTTATGTCTATACTACTAATGGTGATCATTCTATGTCCGGCTGTTACAGAGGATTGCAGTCTTTTATTTGAGGCAAAGCCCTTGAAGCACTGTGGACCCACTAAGTCAATCACAGGGAAGCAGTCGCGTCAAAATATCTGAGTCCTTCAAAGAATAAGGTCTTAGAATATGCAGTGAATGTAATAAAATTTATAAAAACTTGTCCGTTAAAGATAAAAAATTTTCAAAAAAATATGTTAGGTCATGGGATCCGAACACACGTGTTTGTTGTATTTCAGTACTTCGCGATGCCTTTTTCATAGTTATGTGTTGTATTGTGTGTTTGAACCGAGGTAAGAAATTTATACTTTTCTTAATGAGGAACACAAGTATACCGAAAATTTTTTGAATGATGATTTTTTGGTAAAACTAGCATATTTATGTGACATATATGAAAAGCTGAATGCTCTGAATCTCTCCCTGTAAGGAAGCTACATGCACCTTCTAAAAATCGATTGAGAAAATTTTAGTTTTTATAAAAAAACTAATAATTGAAAATAGAAATGAGTGAAGATGGAGGGAGGCAAGGAATGTTTTCCCTTGTTATGACAATTTTTGACTTTCAATGGAGTTAATTTTTCTCGAAATATGAAATCCAATTCTGAAGAAGACTAATCACAGCTTATCATCTGCTTTGAGAAATAGTTTCAAATGCTAATATCGATAAATTTGTATGGATTCAAGCTTCATTTTTATGCCACTTCTCCGTTTGAATTTACTGCTGCAGAAGAAGAAACTCTAATTGAGTTGTCTTGTGACAATACATTGAAAACAAAATTTAGCAGCATTTAATTTACTAAAATTTGAATGTCGGTAAAAAAATGTACATCCACTCTTAAGTGGTAAAGCTTAGAGAATTTTAATTCCACTTGCGACTTATTTGTGCAAAGATGGGGTTTTGGTACTATAAAATCTAAATAACGCGCGAAAATCAATGTGGAGAAGAAAATGAGGGTGGTTGGATCCAGTTTAATTCCACGATCTGAGAAAATGTCCGGGGATCAACATGTTCATCCATCCCAATAATTATTTTAATTTGTTCCAATTACTTTTTTCTTTTTTTTGTGATCTAAAATGTGTTTCATATATTTTTATCTAACCATTTACACAGTTATACAGTGCAAAAAAAAATACTGGCGAATTTAAAAATTGACTTTCATAAAGTGTACTTTTTAGAATTTGACATAGGGAACCTACGGAAAACCTGGATTCAGTAAGGTCGCCGAGAATCGAAAAAGTTTGAGAACCACTGGTCTACGTATTAAAATCAACTACTACGTTTTTTCTTTTTTAATACTTAAAACAATAAATAAAACTTTATTCGTAAATAAATACATATTTCATTCAGTAAATAATAAATCATTGTACAGGTCATATCAATGATACGAATAGATAAATAGATTCTTTAAAAAGAGGAGTACATAAATAAATAAATAAAGGATTGATAAAGCAACTTTTCCAGCATTATCTAGAATGGATCAAGGAAAATAGTGATAAAACCATGACTAAAAAAAGCTTTATGAATTACATAATTATTTTGTTTATATAGAAGTGGTAAGTATAAAACATTAAAAACAATATAAATATAAATAAATGAAAAATAATAAAATAAATTCTTGAAGGTAATATACTCTGCAACAAATGTAACGACCGATGAATGCGGAGCTTAAATTCAATTCGGTTGTGAGAGCACCGTCGGAGATTTTAAAGTTCTTTAAACGAAACGTGACGCATTAGCGACTGCCCCGTAAGCCTTACTTTACTTAAGGCGATTCAAATAATTATTGTCGTATTAATCTAAGACTATTATAGTAAAGCAAATGTTCCAACTTGAAACACTAAATACAATATACTGAAAATTATTAATAAAAATTGTTCATCTTTATTATTAAATAAAAATTGTTTTTAACAGTTTATTTTTATCTTTCTTATGTTTATTGCTATTATCACATTTCTATTTTATTATATTTTTTTTTAACGCTTAATGTTTAACTATTATATGTCAGTATTAAAAAATATAATTATTTCTATGGTATCATTACTAATGACATTAAAATCTAAATGGTATAAATGTAATAATGGTAAATTAACTTAATTGAATAATCAATAAAACAGTAAAATAAATAAATGAGTAATAAAATCAAAAAACTTCTCAAATAAATCACGTAAATGAAAAAGATGGTAGATAATAATATTACCTAATACATTTTTCTACTAACAACATTTCTAGGAATTCTAATCGATAATTATTTTTATATAGTTAATTATATTCTATAACTATGTAACACGAATTACAACAACAGTAAAAATATACAAACAATATTTCTTTAATTATTTATCTCTCTCTCTCTTTCCCTGTTTAGCCTCCGGTAACTACCGTTTAGATAATTCTTCAGAGGATGAATGAGGATGATATGTATGAGTGTAAATGAAGTATAGTGTGGTCTTGTACATTTCTCAGTTCGACCATTCCTGAGATGTGTGGTTAATTGAAACCCAACCCCACCAAAGAAAACCGGTATCCACGATCTAGTATTCAAATCCGTGTAAAAATAACTGGCTTTACTAGGACTTGAACGCTGTAACTCTCGACTTCCCAAATCAGTGATTTGGGAAGACGCGTTAACCACTAGACCAACCCGATGGGTTTTTAACTATTTATCTAATTCATCCTTTTCTAACAACTTTCTGCATTATAAGAGCAAAATAATTAATTTATTATCTACATCGGTAAAATAAACATATACAGAGATTTATATAACGATTGCGTCTTTGGTTTTATAAATTTTTAATAATTATTAAAAAAAAAACTGTAAAATAGTAAAAGTATAATAAAAATAATTGATCTTAATTTAGAAGTTAAACGGCAAAATGTTACGTGACACACGTGAGCGGGTGGATATCTCTATCAACAACAGCCCTGTCTCTTCGTATTAGTCAATGCCCAAATGCGTTCAAATTTCTGTTTTACTGTTAATTTTAAGTACAAATATTAATAATTTTGAAGGCTTTAATGGAAATTTACTTGACTGTACGTAATTATTTAATTTAGATAATATAATCGGTTGCCTCTGGTTTGATAGAGTGAAATCGTTATTTTTTAAGAATAAAACATTTAAAAAACAAATAATCTGAACATACTTGTAACAATTATCAAACTTCACTCAAAACTATCATTAGACAATTAGTTTTTGTACACTGAAAATTCGTTCTGACATTTTAAAGAATTATCTTCATAATATCAAACGATATTTAACACGGGTTATATTCAATAAATTTTAGACGAAAACGAATATTACACTTCATATCTATCCATGTGCAACCAACCTCTTCAATTCTGGGGATTCGGTCACAATTGATGTCCTCTCCCTGCGGCCATCGTATGGGGACACCAAGGTGACAACGGTGGTGGTCCCGCCTCTGCTGACCGAGGAACTGCTAAAGGTTGGCCGAATCCGCGTTGGATGGGTGTCTTGCCGGATCTCGAGGAGGTTCGCCGAGGAATGATGCTATCGGTGCTGAAACATAGGGCACCGGACAAGGTCCTACAGCGGCCCGGACAAAAGGGGGCATTGTTTTATTTGTGGGGTTGAAGGGCATCTCCGTAAAGACAACCCAAGTGGCTAAATGTTCACTATGCAGTTCCCGTGGGCATTCACTTGAGGGCCTTGGCTGTAGGGCCAGCTACAAAAGATAAGTTTCGTCGCCTTTGCTTGTGAAGAGCCTAGAGTTGCGACAGCCCCATCCCGGAGAGGTGTCCCACGCTTAGGTGTCCACTCTCGATGATTGGACAGGGACTTCCTTGTGTCTTCAGAATGAAGGTAAAGTAAGTCCGTAGACCGTAGTCCCAGTGGGGGATCCCTTTGGGATTCCTCATTAGAGGCTTGGCGTAAAGATCGGAATCCCGGAGGGGGGATCCCTCCATGCCTCATTAGAGGCATGGCGTGCAATTAAAAGACCGAGTCCCAGGTATCTGGGAGGAACATTAGTTCTAGACTAGCTCTCTCTTTTTCCTGTTCAGCCTCCGGTTACTACCGCTTAGATAATTCTTCAGAGAATGAATGAGGATGATATGTATGAGTGTAAATGAAGTGTAGTCTTGTACATTCTCAGTTCGACCATTCCTGAGATGTGTGGTTAATTGAAACCCAACCACCAAAGACACCGGTATCCACGATCTAGTATTCAAATTCGTGTAAAAATAACTGGCTTTACTAGGACTTGAACGCTAGAACTCTCGCCTTCCAAATCAGCTGATTTGGGAAGACGCGTTAACCATCAGACCAACCCGATGGGTGTAGTTCTAGACTAGCTAGTTTGAGGCGATAGCACCCCTGGAGCTGTGTAAATTCTTACTCCCGTTAAAGCCCATCAGGACATTGAACGGTGAGGGGGGTGTGGCGATCGGAACGTTCCTAGGCGGGTGTCTTCCCATATGGAGTTGGGATGTGTAAATGCTTAGTTGCAGGTCCAGTTTCAGAGGGGGGATAAGATATGATGAACTCAAAAAAAACCTCTTCAATTCAAAACAAAGCTCATACAAACAATAATATGTTTGCATTCATTAGCGATACCTTTATATATATATATATATATATATATATATATATATCTTAATAGTTTTATGGATCATTGAAACTGCAGAAAACAGAAAATAGTTGAAAACGGAGTACTTTTTATGAGTAATGTTCCGAGATTCCCACAGGTTTTCTAAAAATAAATTACAACTTCCAGCAATTATTCCTGTGATTTCAGAAAGAAAGAAGTTTTATTAATTAATACAGTAAAAAACTCAATCTTTTCTTTTAAGTGGTGCGTAAAATATAGGGTAAATTTTTAATAACAATCGTTTTGTTTTTTGGTGCGTAATATAGTGTTCATAACATATTTACTGAAGAATATACATCACATGCTATAGAAAAACATCTCTACAATAATTTAACTGCGGGTCCAATTTTTAACAAAACTAAAACTCATTTAACATTTTTTTGAACAAAATCAGAGTAATTAGGAATCGTAAAGGACTTATCTCCTACGCGTAAAATCATGTCACCAAATTTAGGGTACTATCTGAATAAAAAAATTAAATAACCCCAACGCCTAACGTACAATACGAAAAGCCAAAGAATAAGATAAGGATTAATCAGAGAATGGAATTACATTATTATGGTATAAAGTATTTTAGCAATGTTAATTTACGTACAATTAAATGAATTTTGAATAATTTAACTAACATTAATTTACATAAAATAAAACAAAAAAAAAAGTTGTTACAATTCTGAACTGTGTTTTTCAAGCCTGTTTGTTTTTCACTATTTATTTACGGTGCTTTATTTTCAAACACGAAATATTGAAATATTGACAGTTATAAAATTAAAAGTCAGTTTATAAAACTCCGTATATCATACAATACTATATATGAAATACAGTAAATAAAAGTATAGTAAATAGTAAATTTACATAGAAAAGTAATAGGCATATTAAACAACACATTGAGACTACGACCACCCACGAACAGGATAATTTATGCAGCAGTTTAGATTATATATCTGAAGTGTTAATAAAATATAAAGTTCAGGGATATAACCCATACAGAAGTAAATTATTAAATAAATCGTAAAAATTTAAAGTAACGTAAAATTTTATTTATATTAGGTCACAACAAATTCAGGCCAACATGAAAACGACTCAATATTCAGTCACTCTGCAAACGTACACATACAAATACATTACAACGACATTTACAGGCTGCATAGTACATTGTTTATGTACCAACCAGTAACAACAACATTCTCCTGACAATATTGCTTTTTGTCTACTGCATAATATGTACTGAATGTAACATTTAAAAAAGTAGACCAAATGTAATGTTCCCTTGTATTGTAATATACTGATGGAATTTATATTCAAAGAATAATAAACACTAACCAATTTTTTTAAATTGTTTTCTTCGTATTAGTAATCGAGTTCTCTTTTTTGTAAATATAGAAATTATGTATTCAAGCTGACGGAACGAAAAAAAGCAGAAATTTCTTCTAAAATGAATTTTCCCCTAACGAACCAATTTTTTATTCCTGAATTAGAGAATTTTGAAAATTAATTCATAATTTCTCAGCGAATATGAAAAGTATTTTTTTTAAATTAATTTTTATTTTACCACACAAAAATTATTCCCAGTATTCAATAACGTTATTTTTTTTAATGCTTTTATTTATAGAAGCATCAAATTTAAGTCATTAGCGACTTATTTGTGTAGTGTAACATTTTTTTTAACCTCCGGGACCACCGTTAAGTATTGCTTCAGAGTATGAGATGAACGAAAATTTTTTTAGCGTGTGAAAAATGCCATATCTGACCGGGATTCGAACCCAGGACCTCCGCATGAAAGACCGAGACGCTCCCACTCGCGCCACAAAAGCCGGTAATGTAGTGTAACTGTACCGGTAAATGTGTAGTCTTGAACAAACTCAGGCCTATCACTACTGGAGACGTTTGGTTAATTGAAACCCAATTACCAAAGAACACCGGTATCTACGATCTAGTATTCAAATCCGAATAAAAGCAACTAGGATTTGAACCTGAGAACTTCGAAATCAGCTGATTTACGACGACGACTTTACCTCTAGACAAAACCCGATGAGTTACTGTTCTTTTTATGTGTTTATTTAAAAATAAAATTTATAATAAGGTATACAAAATTTTATTTTAGTCTTCATCTCATTAAAAATAGATTTTCCTTTTTAAAATATGGAAAATTCATATTTTTTTAAGTTTACTAAATGATTTAAAATACCGGTTTGTTAAAAATAACTGTTCAGTTTCGTTTTATAACAAAGCAAAGGTAAAAGAAAAGGTTTCGTAATTTTTTTACGATAAACAGTATACGAGTTAAGAAAGATTAAATACCCTTAAACCTTATAAAAGTTGTCGTTTTCATCCCATAACTTTGTACCCGTTCACTTTAACGGAAAATAAATAACTATTAACGAGCATAAAGCTTTATCAAAAACGTACATACTCTTGATACAACGATGACCCATTTTAAAATATAACTAACTTGTAAAAGCATGGCTCGTTATTAGAACAGTAATCTGTGTAATGGGTATTTAGACAGACATATTTTTTTGCAATAAACTGGACAATTTTCAGTAAATTATACTAAATTCGGTTTTGTTTTAATGCACTTCCTTGCACTCTATAACAATTCCGATACTATTTTTAAATAAAACCGTTTGATTTTTTTCTGAAGTTCTAAACAAAAACTAATGTTAATCATACAAACTTTTCCCACGAAAAAAATCAATAGTAAAAGATTTTAAAGCAAACCCATTAATTTTTTTTTTGTTTTTTTACTATAAACATCTACATACATTTTTTCTAAATTCTTTACCTTCCTAAATTTTCAATAGATTAATTCATACTTATAGAACAAGTAGCTAATAAAATTAGTATATAAATTAGGGAGAAACTGCACAACTGTAATCATATGGAATAATCTGTAGGTCTAAACACTTTCAAAACAGCACGTTTTAAGATTAGGTCTCTGCAATAAGAAAATCACATAAAAATAAAACTTTGACTGATTAGAACTAGTATATGACAAGGTGGCAAAAATTCCACTTATTACCCATAGTATATGGAATATTCTGTAGAATGAACAAAAAGAATTTAAACAGAAAAAGAGATTTTTCAAAATTTTTTACTGTTTTGAATATTTGATTTCGCTGTAATAGAGAGTCGCGAATCAGGTGTTTAAAAGAAATCGTACGTAAGAGCTAATACTTATATATATATATATATATATATATATATATATATATATATATATATATTAAATAAATCAAGTTTTCCGTTTTTGAGACATGTTTGGTGTAATTTTAAATATTATTGTTCCAGAAACCATGAAAAATTAAGGTTAAAAACTTAAAAGTAGCTTGAGGACTTATTACTGCAGTTAAGAAAAAGTCCATAATCCAAATTTTGGATTGTATGCTTTTTTGGACACTTTTGGTCTTGTCGATTGCAATCAAAAGGGAAGGTGCATAACTAGATGTTACGACAGTCCTAAATCCAAAATTTCAACATCCTACTACTAATCGTTTTTTACTTATGCGAGATACATACGTATGTACTTACAGACGTCACGCCGAAACTAGTCAAAATGGATTCAGGGATGGTCAAAATGGGTAAGAACTAATATGTATATATATATATATATATATATATATATATATATATATATACATATATATCATAGAATAATTGCCCAATGAGAAAGTGAGACCAAAAAATTACTGGAATATTAAATTAAAACAAATATTAAAATTTTACAAACTAATAAAGCAGCTGTAAAATAATTGTAAGAAAAAATTCTACGCTAATCTACCCTATTCTACCATCAACTGCTATAAAAAGCCTAGCCAATACTGGAGAGAGTCCTTAGTCAAAATTTATGGTAGCGAGTCAGATCCTTTTCCATTAGAAGCATCCAATAATAACCATTATGTATATAATGTATACTTCAGGATTAATATATTTCCACTACTTTCTGATCATTAAACACAGCTATATTGCTGATGTTTAGGATTACACGTTATAATTTCTTTAGGTACCTAAAAACATTCTTTATATTTTATAATTTTTTAATGAATATTAAATTTATAATCAATCAAGTGTCTTTTTACTTCCTTGTACGGAGTAAAGGAAGTCACATTTTAACGGAAATACCCATTTTGACCATCCCTGAATCCATTTTGACTAGTTTCGGCGTGACGTCTGTAAGTACATACGTATGTATCTCGCATAAGTAAAAAACGATTAGTAGTAGGATGTTGAAATTTTGGATTTAGGACTGTCGTAACATCTAGTTATGCACCTTCCCTTTTGATTGCAATCGACAAGACCAAAAGTGTCCAAAAAAGCATACAATCCAAAATTTGGATTATGGACTTTTTCTTAACTGCAGTAATAAGTCCTCAAGCTACTTTTAAGTTTTTAACCTTAATTTTTCATGGTTTCTGGAACAATAATATTTAAAATTACACCAAACATGTCTCAAAAACGGAAAACCTGATTTATTTAAAACAAAGATAATATTTCAAATAAGTATGAATCTCCTTTACAAAAAATAACTGTCTCAAAGTAAAAACTGTATATTACAAAAAGTAATAATGATAAAAAGGTAACACGAGTCAGATTCAAATCAAACTTCACCTTAAATTTATTTCTGAAAATTTCAAAGAATATGGTTAGAAAGAAAAAAAGAAGAATTATCCAGGTAGAATCAACAGTTGTGAAATTTACACAAAGTTTAAACACTGGCGGACAATTTGCTTAAACAGTCTTTATGTACTGTTTACGTATATTGAAGCATGTATTTATGTAGCCCTATTCAATAATAGACATAACTGGGGTAATAACATGTATCAACACAATAGATAGCCTAACAATATGAACAGGCGTATAAATACACACCATAATTTGTGAATATAGATTTATAATTGAGTGCACGAAAACAATAACGCACTATTTAAGCACCGTTTGAAGAACTAACCCAGCTGAAAAAACAACTTAACATATTTAACGAATCGAAAAAGTATAAAAAGAATATTGCTAACGTATAAAATAATAAATAAACATACATAATAAAAGATAAAGGCGATACCACTACGCTACGGAATTCGTCTTCCTCTTACATCCGGAAGATTCTGGATTCTAATCTCGATCAAGCTTCAAATTTTTTACACGCTATAGATATTTCATAGTATATTCCCATTCATAAGTCTTGAGCTTATGTGATGAATTTAATCATATAACAAAAAACCCCGTTTTAAAGAATGACAACAGAAATCTAATTTTAATAATAAAAATTTACTAAAGACCGTTACAAATCGAAACTGGTAGAAATTAAATAAATAAAAATCAGATTATATAAAATATACCAGTAAATCGGTATATGAACAATAATAATTATTACTATTATTCATTAAAAAATACAGAGACATTCAATCAATATATTTCATTTATATCTTATTTAAATTAAGAAATTCAGTAAAACTAGTCTACAGGTCAGACGTATTTATAATAAAATTAATGTTAAATTCATAAATTTTTTAAATACTGCATAAATTATTATAAGATAAATACATTACACAACTGACGTGTACTTATAAATACTTGATATATTTTCGAAAGTAAATGTATTTATAGTAAAATTTAAAGAACAGAAGTTACTCTATTGAACTAAGCTGATCAACAAATATTTTTTCTTATAATTTCAGTAGTACAACGAAAAATAAATAATAATTTTAAAACTAGTCATAAAATATGAATTAAAGAAACTATAGTCATAATGCCTAGCTATCCTAATAAAAAACACATATTATAAACAAGCACGCACACACAAATTTATATTTAGAATGCACTTAAAGCAATGTATAGTATATGTCTACTTTAAGTGTAATGATTATCAGCTTGCAGACGGATTAACACAACACAATTTACTCCAAAAAATAGGATAACCAACCATTCCCAAGTACAACAAATACAGGGATACTAAGGAAGAATAAGAAATGAAATTGTTTCTCATTTCCTGCTTAATTGAGCCGAATATACGATTGTATAACAGAATATTATCAAAATCCTCTGAAATGTAGGTGGTATTCGGTCCTACAAGTGTGTCTTCATTTTGTTCACCATAAGAACTAGCTATATAATGATATATTATATATAGCTATATAATCATTTCTCTTAAAGAACGTAAATCTGATTAGTCATAACTAATACCGTGACACTTCGTGTTGAACAATATACATTATTAAACTACTCCCTTTTTGTGGGAATCATGACATTACATATACTGCTCCTAATGCATTAACACTAAAACAAAAGCAATCAAATGTGATGATAAATAAGTTAACCAGAAAAAAAATAAAAGAAAAAATTAGAAAGCTTAATTTAAAAAAAATATATATATATGTATATATATTGATAACAAATGATGTAAATGTGGACGGAACTAACTGTAATTTTAAAAGGATTTTACTTAACGATCTTGTCTCCTCTTCAAATAAAATAATTGTTATCACTCTCGATACTAACTGAGGTTAAGAAAATATTTTACTTATCCATTACGTAGGTACAGTATATGCAAACACACTAACATCTTATATTCTTATAAGAATATTTTAGTAATATATTTATTTGATGCTGATCCATCATCTGAAGATGTCTTAAACTGGTATCCACACCGTGTATTTGTGTCATTTTCCTGCGTAAAGGATTATAAGCTCATAATATTTATACTGAACGAATAACATATTACTGTTATTCGTATAATGCCGAACATCTGTGTAGCGAAGTAGTCTCGGCCTTTCATCCAGAGGTCACAGGTTCGAATCCCGATCGGTTATGACAATTTTCATATGAAACAAAATTTCCATTTTCAAATTTCCACCTACAAGCTTCGCAAGCTTATCTGGTGAATTATTTCATCAGCAAAAGTTAAAACGATGTGGATCCATACCATATCATACAACATAAAAATGATACTGATAAAGATGTTTTTTCCCCGTCTGTAATTTCCCTGCCCTCCGGAGCCGGATCTGCAATTACGCATAAACTCAGCTCCGAGGGGGTGCCTTCGCCTCAAACTAACTCGGTAAAGCGCTAGGTCCCACCCAGGTAGCCGGGACTCGGGCCTTTTGTTACATGCCATGCCTCTAGTGGGGAAACCCCAAGGGATTTCCCCGCCGGGACTTCGGTCTTGACGCCCAGCCTCTAATGGAGAACCCCCGGAGAGATCCCCACCGAGATTATACGGTCTTGCATTCACGAAGTCGCCTTACATCCACAGTTAAAGATGTTGCGTAACTTTACGAAACATAATAAATTAAATACATTTTCAATTTTCTTAAATTAACAAATAAATAATATTTACAAAAAAATTAATTCAATTTAAATTTGAAACCACTTATTTTATATAAAGAAATGCAATATTTGCAAGCCTAGAACTTAAAATCACAAAAGTAAATAATACGTCTTTATGAACAAAAATAAATTTAGAAATTATTAACCTGCGTAAATAAGTAACCGAACGTGTAATTTTTAACTGTAATAATCGAAACACTTGTCAAACTAACTTTAAAATTTGTAATATAAAGACCACCACGCATCATAAAATGCGACACAGGTTTTCATGCCGGCCTCCGTGGCGCGAGTGGTAGCGTCCCGGCCTTTCATCCGGAGGTCCCTGGTTCGAATCCCAGTCAAGCACGGCATCTTTCACACTCTACAAATCTGCCATTTCATATCATCTCTGAACCAATACCTAAAGGTTGTCCCAGACGCTAAAAAAAGTTTTTAAAAAGTGTTCAGAAATTCAGAAACATTTCCAAAATAAGCGGCTGGCTTAACCTAAACACTTCTGTGCCACTTCCAAGTCTTCAAACCATATAGCTTGTTACACAAATCTGCTTTAATTCTATTTATGAATACGTACAAACACTTCAAGTACAATTTATTTTAATATAAACATACGAACTCGAAATACAAGAAAAACAAGTTGTCACCTCTAAACTTAGTCATTTAGATTGGTAAAATATAGGGAAAATAAAAAAAAACGAAAATCTGATATTCTAACAAAGGTAAATTATTAATGAATCAAGAAAGAAGAAAACATACATAAATGTTTTGTTTACGTTATCAGCAAAAATAAATATGCTTCACTTACAACATCATAATTATGGTTACTAAAAAGGGGGATAAAACACGAACTGGTAAATCAACGTGCGGTCGGTTACATGTATAAACAAGGATACGTAAATCAACAAGGGTCTTTACAGCCTTCTATTTCTCTTTAGCAATATCCAACACTCCCTTCAGATCGTAAGACCTTCATATTGTTATTCGAGAGCTGTCAACTCCATACGTTTGTAAAGCAAGACAATACAACATTTACACAAACACTACAAAGCTAAGCGGAATACCTCCCTTCCGTTCTTTAGTTGCTCCGGTAAGTGGATTTAAATAATTAAAGGTTAATATACTTAAAGATATTTGAACCTCCGCGTAAAAGCCTTTGTATGTGTACTCAAAAACAAAACACTTCCTTCTTTTCAAAAATCTATTCTATTCTGAAAAAAGGTACCATAATATGCAAATAATACCCATTTATATATTTATGTATAATACGAAAATAATAGACCATGTTCAGGCATATTTTTAATGGAAGCCACTTACGCTTAGGAGTTAGTACAAGAATCAATGATGTCTGTTCTGAATTTATGTCAAGCATCACCGTATAAGTGCTTGGGATTTTTGTGAATAAGAACAGAGTTCAAGAAGAGTAATATTAAAATTATAATAGACAAATGATGACCTTTTTTGTTCAAACACGCATAATAAAAAATATAGGAAACAAAACCAAAATTCCGGGTTTAAAAAGATTATCTATAATTTCAAATTAGATATCGGGCTAGTGTAGTGGCCATCACAACGGTACAAAAATTGTTTCAAATTTTTTTTTAAAAATTACACTACTTTCATCTCCAGGAATGTAATGGTTCATTTCTATAAGCAAATAATAGAAAAATTTTGGAGACATTTAATAATAGGTTGGCATCAGAAAGAATATCCGAGAATTTTGCCAAGTTCTTCCGTTTAAATTAAAAGGCACAAACATGGTAGGAAAAAAGAAACCGTATTAATACCCCTACCCTAATACACATTTCTCTGTATTGTTTAATTCTCGATTCAGCGAAAAAATTTCAACATTGATAAAAATTCTGTATTTCCGTTACAATCATTAATCAGACAAAAGAAAGATAATACAGAAATATTTTAATTCTGTAACTGATGTTTTTTTTATTTGTGCGACATCAGGGAAGTTCTACCCCGTTAAGGTGTTTTCCTACGAAATAAGAATGTTGGATCGATATTGTCCGATAATCCTTCCACAGAGCATCCCTTTTAGCTTGTGATTTCCTATGTTCTTTAATCCTGTTACAAAAGATAAATCTTTGATAACCTTTAGAAAAGTAGAAAAATCTTCCACAACAGATTACTGGACGGATGAAATCTACTGCGTTAGTTTTTAATATCTACCAGTATATTTTTACCACAACATGTAACTTAATGATATCAGTTTTGCATCAACTGGTTCCATATCAAAACTTTTGAAACTCAAAAATAATATATACTTTGTTTTTTTTTGGAAATAAAAAAGAGTTAAAAGAAGGTCACAGAAAAACTTGAACAGATTAGACACTAATTAATGTAATTTCTGAATAAGTGCGCGAGTGTGAAAAAAACAAAAGCATTTGTAATAATAAACTACTCACAGAATATTTAGCCTTTTAGAAAATCTAGTTTTATTTTCAAAGAAAATGAGAAAAAGAATTTTACAAAAAAAATATTAGCAAAGCCTCGGCGCCTAAACCAACACAAACGATTTTAGAATAATATTTGCATATAATTACATTTTCATGTAAAAAAAGAAGAAAAAAAGATAAAAACGTATTACGTAATTAGGCGCTACATTCTTCGACAAGATTGGACAGTGTTTTAGTGAATAAAAAATATAATTTACTCTATTTTGTTTATTCTATATGTTCTAACGACTGTAATACTTAACTTTCTTTTTTGTTTTAAGTTATTTTCCCTAAAAGAACAAAATTTTTATTTATAAAAAAAAATATTTTGAATTCAAGAGTAGAGTTTTAATAACAAAATTATGGCAACAGCCTCATTTTGAATAAAACATCCTTGAACTTTTTGAAATCCGATTTAGAGGATTTTCAGTTACCTCGTAACTTACTCATTCACATAAAGAAAAATTTAATATTTCTAACAAAGCCAAAATTTTCAATTATTTTTAATTTGAAACAGAACTTAAAATTTTATTAATATATAATAATAACAAGTTAATTAATGAAATAAATAAATAATTTCTTAAAAAGAACATTTAAAAAATCTATTCAGCTAACATTTTTGATCAGTAAAACTGATAGAAATATTAAACTAAAAAAAAAAAAAATTGGTTAAAGAATTGACAGTCAAACTGTTCATAATATACATAATGCTTCATAAAGCGAAGCGAGTTTTGGGTATAGGAGGATAGAATGTAGCCAACTGTATTCATAAGATATGGCTACCGAATGTGGATGAACGAACTCGAAGATAGGTAAATAAATGCGGTGTTGCAATCAGAGTGAATCGGGAGGAATATGACATGATAAAGTCTCAATGAGTTAAATATGTGTGCATTTTGTCGTTCAGCAGCTGTAATGTATCTGCAGAAAACACCGCTAGAGCGAGCATTGTGACTGTAACTTTATTCTAGCTGACCGGATGGGCGGCAGTGATGAGGCACTGGGACTCTCTCATCCCTTCGCAAAAAAGACCGCGAGACTCGGTACGAGTGCCCTGCACAGAGTGCTCTCACTAGAGACATCGGCGTCAAGACCGAGTCCGAGCTTCCGGGGTGGGGTCCTGGAACGACATAGTCGAGCTTGGATACTCCTCCCTAGGTGTTACGAGGCAGGCAATGAAAAGATTTAACCGGCGAGCTGACCTGTCGGACTAGATCTATGGCCGGCGGACGTAGAGGCCCGTTTGAGTAGACAACTCCCTGGGCTGTGCTTTGTTTTATTGTGGATCGGGCCCAGGGGGTAGGGTGGAAAAAAAGGATTAAGAAATTTCGCATTAAGATGAATTTTTCTTGTAAAAGAAATCTGATCATTATATCCAGTATCATGAGTAAATTCTTGCCACTATGAACGGACATAACGTCAAGAACGTCTGTAAATAAGATGTTAGAGGTAGCTCTGATTCTCGTGAAAGACTGGCAAGAAAGTTTAGGACCCAGAGAATGATTTTTATCCAGGCACTCTCTGGTTTATTGAGTTCATTCGTTAATGTGCTCATGTGGTCATTCAGTTAATGTTTCCGACCTTGATGGTCAAAGATACCATTTCTGGAATTTTAGTTGTTTCATTTCGCATACGCAAACGACCATGAACCGAGTCGAGGCTTGTGACAAAATACTTTGGTTTAAGCGACGAAATATGCAAAGCACACTGAAGTCGGGACCCATTTACGCAACGACATGACTGCATTGCACTCAACCCGTTGTTGCCGGTCGAAGTGATTGGGTAATATGGCGCTCGGTTGGATTAAGATTTATACCTGGAATGTAAAACGAACAGCGGGAATTTATCTTGTTCCGCAGCCTATTAAGATCTTTGATACTAGAAAGATGTACTACGGTCTTATAGCAGAAGGCTGCGACTGCTTACTTGAGATATGATACAAACATCCACCGGGTTGGTCTAGTGGTGAATGCGTCTTCCCAAATTAGCTGATTTGGAAGTCGAGAGTTCCAGCGTTTAAGTCCTAGTAAAGACAGTTACTTTTATTCGGCTTTAAATACTAGATAGTGGATACCGGTGTTCCTTGGTGGTTGGGTTTCAATTAACCACAAATCTCAGGAATGGTCGAACTGAGACTGTATAAGCTTACATTTCATTTACATTCATACATATCATCCTCATTCATCCTCTGAAGTATAGCTGAATGGTAATTCCCGGAGGCTAAACAGGAAAAAGAAAAAAAGATATGATAGAAACGAGAGGTACTGCTCGCATCTCGCGATTGTGGGATGACAATTAGATCATAACTGCAGAGAAGTTATTAGCCAGATTTCCCGCTACTGGGCGCTTTAAATAACGTACAAACTTGCAAATGGGAACTCTTCTTCCACTATAAGTCACAGACAGGAAAATATAAAATGTTGATTTTCCCTCAAACCTCCCCACTTGATTTCACCAACCAGTCAAGTCAATCAAAATATTATTTTACTTTTTCAGCATAAAATATATAAAATGTAATCTCTTGTATTTCTATAAAATATATCAGAAAATGCATCACTGAAGTAGTGAATAAAGATAGTGAATAAAAACTTTTAACATGCTTAAAAAAATTGTATTATCATCAGCAACTTATTTATTACAACTTATTTTCATAATCTTGTGAAGTTGAACAAGATTATGACGTGACTAAGATAAAGATATATCTTTTATCATTAATAACATTAAACATAAATAAGATTATACAAACAATTAGTAACGAACTTTGTTTTTGTTCCCAACCACGATAACGGGGCATAACATATGAAAAAAAATTTCACACCTCTTAAAAATGTCTTACACGTGATTATTTAAATATATAACTGGATAATTTAAATATAACTTACAAATTTTATACCTTATACTAATTCAGCGTGTATATAAACCGCCGGCATAAATTGGAATTGTTTAAGATAAATTGGAAAATGGAAAAACTCTAATATATATATATATATTACCACTGCTCGAGTAAATATTAAATTGCATACAACAAATTTAGACACGTAACAGGTAAGCATTAAGTTCTATTACAAGGGAGCATCTCCCCCCCCGAGGGGAGAAGATCCCGCCTCGTAGCGTGTCCGGTCGCTACACCAGCCCCGCCGTTCCTAGCCAGTAGTGGCTTTAATGGAGGACATCTTCTCGCCCTCAAATTGATCACATACCACAGCGTTCAGTTCAGGCCCCGCTGAGATGCCACCGATGCAGATGCCCCAAGGGACATCTACATCGGTAAATTCACCCCGAGATAGTAGTTTTAGATTTATGCCTTCCGAAGAAGACAACGGACACCTAAAGCTACCACGTCGCCCTCAGGAACTAAGCTAAAAACATAACCGCGGATTGAAGACCCCCGCCCATAGTTCTAACCATTAAATGAGCCAATTTCATTGAATGTCTCGGATTCGAAGCAATAACTAATCAGAACAACAACTTTCCTACTAAAAGTGTTAATCGCAATGAAATATAGACCTAGTTCCCTTAAAGGAACCCCGCTAACATTATACTCATCATGAGTGCAAAATTTAACGGACTCCAGTCCGGTCTACCGGGGAGAGGAATGAACGCCTAATCTCGCTCAGCTCCAAAAGAACCATTCGCGTGACATTCTCCTTCTTCCATTAACCGCCGACGTGGCTGCATGCCACCTAAGCGGCATGCAGCCACTTCCCGCCTACAGCGTCGTATGCCGCTCCCGTCGAAGCGCGACCGAATCCCCCGGGACAAGGAATTCCATGTCCGTTGGCAGCGGCCGCAACTCCGCCGACAGCTTAACTCCGTTATTAAATGACACCTCTTAAATCTAACCGTGGCACGCTGCCAAAGCGCCCCCGTCAACTGCCCAGGCGGTCCCTAGCCACCCAGGTTCCTATTACCTACTAAATCCCTTCAGCAGTCCTGCACAGGGCGAGGAAGCGAAGGAAGCCAGCAACAAATGTCCACTTACTGCGAGTCTTCCAGTTGACTCGCAGATCCAAGAAGTAGTTTACTTTCTCGAGTTCCCTAGTAACTCTGGTACGCTCAGCTTCGTATCTGGGACAAATGTATAGGACATGATCCACAGTGTCATCGACCCTACAGTCCGGACAGAAGCCGGAGTCAACCAACCTAAACCTAGTCAATTTTTCCCTAAAGGCACCATGTCCGGAGAGAAACTGCGTTGTGTACCGATTGGGGGATACCCAGTTAACCGCTCGCAACTCCCTAACATTAGGAAATATACCAAGCATATAACGACCAGTAGAAGAATCGTTCCACCTAGCTTGCCAAGAGTCAAAACCTTGGTCTTCGATCTCACGCATACGCCCTGATGTAAGAAGGCCTCCCTTCTTTGCAACATACCGCTGGCTATTACGAGGGAGCAATGAAAACCTTTCAAAAATGAAAACGAAAAATAAAACTGAAAACTTTTCGGCATGATGGATTTTTTGTTTGTTTCCTGTTTAGCCTCCGGGAATCACCGTCAGGTATTACTTCAGATGATGAATGAGGATGATATTTATGAGTGTAAGTGAAGTGTAGCCTTGCACAGTCTCAGTTCGACCATTCCTAGTATTCAAATCCGTATAAATGTGCCTTTACTAGGACTTGAATGCTGGAACTCTAAACTTTATAATCAGCTGATTTGCGAAGACGCGTTCACCACTAGACCAACCCAGTGGGTTACCTTATAATATCTGATAGTAGGTAAAGACACTCAGACGTCACAAGGAATAATAAAAGCTTTGGAAGTAGGGATGAAAATAAATTTGAGGAAGAAAAAGTTAAGAAAGTGAATAAGAGGGAAGATTTGTATATTGTAACAGCAGAAGGAAACCCTAACAAGTAAAAAAAATACAGTTTCCTCGGGACAGTACTCATTGTAAACTGGAGGTGTAAAGAAGAGATTAAGAAGATAATTGCAATGGCAACGAAGCCTATTTTTAGAAAAAACTTTATTCTGTACAACATGGACCTGAACCTGAGGAAGAGATTGGTAAAATTTGGTGTAACTTTTGTACGGTAGTGAAACATGGAGACCGGGGAAAAAGGAAAAATCAAGACTTTTGAGATGTGGGTCTGGAGAGGGATGGAAAAGATAAAATGGGAAGATGGAAGAAGAATAAATGAAGGTAGAACAATATTGGCAGAAGGAGGAAAGGAAACTGGATCGGTCATATAAATAGAGGAAAAGGAATAATAAATACAGTTCATATAAGCTCCATTGAAGGTGAAATAAAAAGAGGAAGGAAGAGGCTGAAGTTAATAAATGATAATACGGGTAGTAAAGGTTAAAATGAAATAAAAAGAAAAGCATGTAACAGAAATATATGGAAATAACAGTGGTACCGGGGATCTGCCAACAGGGAGAACACCACATTTTGATGACAATAAATATCATGAATAGATGATAGACAAATAGGCTATGCAAAAACCCATTAAAATGACTCAAACAGTACATACTTTTAAAAACTAAAACAAAATTAAGCTTGACCAATATTTAAGTTAATAAAAATATTAATCTCATGATTATTATACTCAATTACAACTATACTACCCCTCAAATTCACACATTCGTGTTAATGAATTATTTACATCCTCTTACAATATTTAGAAGGTCATCTTTTAAGAGTTATTTATGAGTATAATTCTCTATAGATGTAAACACTGATGTTAAAATATAGAAAAAAAGAACGAACGGAGGGAATTTGAAATGTGGTATTAAGGAGATTGAAGATTAAACAGGCAAACTGAAAAACAAAAAGAAGTAATGAGGAATGTTAATGAGAATTAAAGCTTAATTAAAATAATTCAGAATAGTAAAGCTAACTTTCTCTGAAAATCATGAAAGGAGAGCAATTGATTAAAATAGATAGAAGTAAATTAAAACTAAAATAGACGATCTACAAGGAAATGGGAGCTATTAGGATCTTGAAAGGTTAGTTAGGAATGGAGGAGAATGGAGATATTCATTCTACAAAAGATTTGCTCCACGGCCACATAATTTTATCGTCTACTGATTACGTTATAATTAATTTATTATAATTAATCATCATCATATCATTATAATTTATTTTTAAATTTATTACGGATGTGCAACATTTGACTACATCTAAATAAAAAGTTAATAATAAAAACTAAAAGTGAAGCAAAATCTCCAAAAATTACCGAAGAAAAGGGCTATATTAGCTTAATGAGATTATTTTAGTGATGAAATTTTTATATAGCAAGTCATAATTCGGAGAAGAAATACATGAATGTTAATTATGTTCGTAATGCAGTCAAAATTAGTCAATACGAAAATTATTCTACAACTTTTCTTACATCAAGCGAGACGGTAGAATTGGGGTAGTAAAGAATAAATTACTTAAGATAACAAAAATTACACTTCTAATTCCCTTTTAGATTAATTGTAGCGTCTTAATTATATCTAAGATCATGAAATAAAATCTTTTTTTCATCTCAATTTTCTTTCCTTAACAGTAATATATAATGGTGTCCAGATAACGTCGAAATTTTCATTTTAATTTAACAACGAAATTAAATTGGATACAAATGACTGTAATATTTACAGTTGGAATTTAAGATCGTTATTCTTTTCTTATATTTAATCTAAAAAAAAAGAGAAAATATATTGAAAAGTAACTATTGAAAAAGGAGTGTAACTTAAAACCTACAATAAAAGCGTCGGCATGTTGCTGCAAGAGTCAAAAGTTAAAGATTTTAACGTGAATTAGGGTCAAATTTTTAAACTTTTAACAGGATTCTATCATTTATAACACGTTAAAAAATACTGTGTTAGCTTAGTTAGCTGGTAAAGTAACTGATTTATCGATACTTTTTTGAACACATCATAAAAAATATAAGAGTAAGAAAAACTTTTAGAAAGCAAAAGTTTCCTACAGAAAGAGAAGTTTATTTTGTTAGTTAAGTTAGAAAAAAAGTGCGAGACGATTCTTGTAGTAAGTTAGTTGGTATCAATGAATTAAATTTAATGGGATACACATTTTCACTAGCTTATTTTAATATTATATTTAGTTGAACGTAGTACAAGTACAGACTATACGAAGTAAGTTTGTTATACAAGACTTCAAACATTGCTTTTATAAACCCTAAAGCATAGAATGTATTACGAAGCTATGTTTCAAGCTCACTATAGACTGGCTTTTAAAACCTCCTTACTTCCACCAGCGTTGTTTCAGTTTCATAAGATGATTATGATGAAGAAGATGATATGGGAAAGGAAGACAGAGTTAAAAGATTGCTTTTTATCACTCAGCAACAAACTGCTTTGTTGTTTATTTACGTATTGAACAATGGTTCATGTAATAGAGGACCCAATATAATTGATAATAAAAAAATGAAAACGTTTCTGATTCCATCAGCAGTAAACAATAGTTATTAGACTTTTTAATTAATGAACGTCCCTAAAAAATTAAAATTATCAAAAATTATTTCGAATCAACAAGATTCTAATCTTTTATACTACAACAAAATTCCTTAACATTAGAAGAAAATGTATTTTCTTTTTATCGGTGCTCTTTCTTTATTTAATCTTTTTTTTCATTTCCTTCTACAATTTCACTTTTAAAATTTTTATCCTTTGAAGACAAAAATAATATTCTGCTGCATATTTACTATCTTTTTAACAAAAATAATTTAAAAAAAATCTTCCTTGCATCTTATGTTGAACTCCTTTCGATCTTACATTACTCATACTTTATACTTCAAAATCTTTATTAAATAAATGTTAAGATATTATTTGAAGTTTGTATTTCTCATTTTTGTGTCATAACTGTATTGTACGTTTAAAAATTACTTCATAATTAAAATTCTTTACTCTAAACGCGAATGGTTAAACTAGATTTTTAAAACATACAATTAATATATATATATATATATATATATATATATATATATATATATATATATATATACACACGAGTAGATTAACCGTCTCGTCTAGTGATTGGGTTCCGCTCCCAAACTCACTCTGTTCATTATCCTCATACTTGTGAGAATAATATTGATAAATAACAATTAAGTCTATTCAATTTATTAAAACTATCAATGTATCGTAATTTCTTCAAAGCAATAGTTTGGTCAGCAGAAAACTCGAAACTTTGAGTGATCTGAAGTATGCAAGTTTCAAAATAGTCGGCCCCATCCTTCTTTTCTGTTTGGCCTCCGGGAATTCCCGTTCAGGTATTACTTCAGAGGATGAATGATGATATGTATGAGTGCAAATGAAGTGTAGTCTTGTACAGACTCAGTTCGACCATTCCTGAGATGTGTGGTTAATTGAAACCCAACCACCAAAGAACACAGGTATCCACGATCTAGTATTTAAATCCGAACAAAAGTAACTGCCTTTACTAGGAATTGAACGTTGGAACTCTCGACTTTCAAATCAGCTGATCTGGGAAGACGAGTTGACCACTAGAACAACCCTGTGGGTTAGTCGGCCCCATCCTAAAAATAGTATTTATCCGTCCATCTTACGGATAAAAAAGTATTTTTCACGTTTCTTAGTTTTACCCAACAAACACCACGAGAAGGTGATCGTACTTTTATGTTCTTTGGTGATTGAGTTTCAATTAACCACGCATTTCAGGAATGGTCGACCTGAGACTGTATAAGACTACACTTCATTTAGATTCATTGACAATATCATCACTCATCCTGAAGTTACACTTTACGGTGGTTGCGGAGGAAAAACAGAAGTAGAAATAAGGTCCAAACGCGTCGCACACACAGCAATAGTAGCAGTGGTTGTGAAGGTTGAGTCGCCGCGCCGTAATCTTTATAACTACTTTTATCGATTACCAAAAAAGATATCGAAAATATCTTCAGTTTCTTCATGGAAATAATTTTGTAGAAAATTTAATTTCAAATATACAGCTAGTGGTCTCCGAATTTAATTCGACCAATAGTTTGGCCATAGTAAAGTTGAATATCGATAAGGAACATAATTCGGTTGTCACTAGCAAACCATTAAAATAGCCATCATCTTAAAACGGTGAAATTTTGTAACAGCATTAGTCTTGTATTCTTTCCCAGGTATAAAAACTAAGTTCCTGAAAAATTTCAGCTCAATCAGTTGAGTAGCTTTAGCATCTTTTCTATATGTTCCTGTATCAGCAACGATACAGGAAGTGCAGTACACGAAAAACATGTTGGCAGATCTCCCATCTCCGAAGAAGTTGTGGCTGTGGGTCGAGTAAGAGAAACTTTTCAGAGAACCCCGAACAAAGCGACTCGTCGTGCGAGTTTAGAACTGGGTATACTGCATGAAGAATTGCGAAGGTTTTACGCACGTTCCTAAAACCACATCCATACAAAAAAACCTTGATACAGTCAATTGAAGATGACGATAAACCACGCCGTTATAATTTTATCGTGGACATACTTGACAAAGTGAAAAAGGATAATGCATTTTTAGAGAAAGTAGTCTTCTCTGACAAAGCTACCTTCCATGTTTCTGGTCACGTTAACCGCCATACTGTTGAATTTGGAGTAGCGAGAACTCCATGGCATTCGACAACACAACGTAATAGACCGAAAATTAACGTTTGGTACGCGTTGACAGCTTTTGGAGTGGACCCTCTTCTTCGTCAAGCCATCGATTATAAGCGCAAGTTATCTAGAAATGTTACAGAGATGTGTCGTACCACGAATTGAACGTCCTCAACCCAACGTTTACTTCCAAGATGGCGCACCACCAAACTAAGGTTTACATGTTAGGTATTATCTACATTAACAGTATTCTCAACGTCGGATCGGACGTGATAGACCATTTCCCAGACCACCACGATTCTCTAACGTTAACCACTCGATTTTCTTTTTTGGGGGTTTGTCAAAGATAGGGTGTACGCAACAAAGATTGTCAACATCGATGAACTATAAAGAAGAATCAAGGGTAATTAATGGAATAACTCCAGATATTCATCGTAATGTATGGCGTGAAACTGAATATCTTCGAGATATTTTACACGCCACAAAAGACCCTCATGCGGAAGCTGTTAATAAGTGTTGCAGATAAAATTGTTTGAAATTCTCTGATCAACAGTAAACATTGTTTTGTTATTATTTAATAACACCTAAAACGCGCTTATTATTTTATTATCACCTTTATATCCGATATCAAACTATAAAACAGGGTAAATTTGTAAACATTCATTGTTTTAAATTCATTTTATTGCATAAGTTGGATGAAAATAAGTAATATATTTGTACTTATATATAAATTGTAATAAGTTAAAATTGCCAATTTTATGATAGCATAAAATCATTATAAACATATCATACATGGTTATAAAAAATCCATTTCACCGAGTTTCTTACGAGTTCTAAGATACGATAACATATATTAATACAGAAAAATGTAACGCTGAACTTTTATCTCCTCCGACACAAGATTAGATACATGACATATATTTCTCATTCTTAAGAAAAGTTCTTTTGGTTTTTTTCTGTTTTTCTGCATTTCTATTTCTTAGAAATGATACCCCCTAAAAGACATAATTCTACTTAACCATATAAATGCAATTATAATTATTTTCAACTTGGTTATAATACAACAATAATTAAAAATATAACTCTTAAAAGTTACTATATTACAGAGTTTGGATATTTTTTTTTCAAACTTTTTCCTTTCCTTATATAATTAACGAACAATAATAAAAGTTTATAAGTTCGTTATGAAGTATTATATTTACCAATTAATGGTCTGAACTTTAATTATTTAAAGTATGTTTTATATATAATTTATAGAGTGATAAGAGAGAATATATCCTATTCTTATTTTTTTATTAGTTATAACTGAAGAATAAAATGAAGCAACTGGAGCGGGATAGAATAAATTATTCGTCATTTTGTTTACTTCTCATGGTTAGACTGTTTACTTACATTACATCAGAATTACTAATTCATAATGAATTTAATTATCCAACGATGACAGTAATTAGAAAAGCTCATTAAGAATAAATGAAAATTAAAAAGTAAAATGAATAATCTGGATTTCAACATAAAAAAAAAAATAATTTTATCCGCTTAAAAATGTAAAATCTTTAGTGCCAAATTTTTTATAACATAATGTTATCTACATTATATTTTATAAATTTTAATTAATTAAAAGGCGAATAATTTTTCATATTTATTCATACTAATTACAATTTTAACTTATTGTGATTATATAATTAATTAAATTTTCGTATTATACAACTAAAAGGCACGTTTTTGTTTTGAATACATCACTGGGTTTTGATAAAATGTAAGGAAATATGTAAAGATATAAAAGAATTATACCCTGGTCAGGGTAATGTAAGCGTTTACCTGTTAACCTTAATGTTTCATCATTAAACTTTCAATCTTAATATTAAAATATAAAAAGTTTTTTTTCACATACATGAATATAAATTAAGATCTTAAATAATTTGCGGGGTCTTATATCAAAGACGCTTGGATATCTTATCTAAAGTTAACTGCAGTTTCTACTACTGTTTGTATTGGTCTACTTCTAACTTCATCGCGTCAAGGCCTTGATTGGTTGAGACCAACCTCTCCATTAACTCTCCCACCAATAAAAATGTTGGTACAATAAAATCGTGCAAACGAGGGAGGACTCTTGATCACGTTATAAGTGTGAGAAACGTATTCCTTGCTCCTCCCTCATGTTTGGTTTCTCAAACGAATCAACAGACATCTTCATTTAAATAATGAAGAGATAAATATTTCTTAGCTTTCTATTTGCACGATTTTTCAGGTCCAAAATTATCATGATAATTCTAAATTACTATACTGATTATTATTTTGCTACCCACCACATTAAAAAAAAATTAAGTTAGTTAAATTATTTAAATATTATATTCTACTCAGACTCACGCAGTTTTATTACTCGCAGTAATAAAACAATCTTTAACAATCTTTAATCTTTCACTATGTTTTTAATAAAACAACAAAATTATTCTCGTAAATATTTTTCTATTAAAAACACAATTTTATTTGATAAATGACAATTATCTTCGTAGATTTTTAAGCAAACTTCTCTTTTGTTATTGTGTCAAGGAAGGTTAGTTTTGTATTACGATAATCTGTTTCGTAAATTGAATATTATATATATATAGCGGACCCGACAGACGTTGTCTTGACTTGGCATTGTTCTGTAATAAATCCACAACACATAAATATAAGTAACTTATTTAAGTTAAAATTAGCAGGAATGTGGACGAAGTTTCATTAATATGACTAGTATGACTATTATCAGTTTGTGATTGTTGTATTATTGTAATGTTTATTAATTAATTATGTGTAGTATGGTTAATATTTATTTTCACTAAATATTGAGATATCTGACGAAAATCGAAAAGTCGTAAAATTAATAATTAGTTTAATTAATTAATACATTTTGGTACTTACGTATTAACGCCACCGCAGCTACAGATTTATTTAAAAACAAAGTAGTCAATCGGATTTCGGTGGAAAATGAGCCGATATAGAGTTTAACATAGATTCAAAACAGTCTCTTTATTAATTTTAATAATGGTTATTTATATTTATTTATTTTATAAATATAATTTAACCAAACTTAACCTACGCTCGCTAACCTTGACTAATTAACAGGAGTGTTTTAATTATTTAAATAATAAATAATTGCAATAATTACTGAATTTATTAAATAAATACTCAAAAAATTACGGTATTAATTAGTCGAGGTTAGTGAGCGTAGGATAAGTTTGGTTAAATTATATTTATAAAATGAATAAATATAAATAACCATTTATTAAAATTAATAAAGAGACTGTTCATTTTCCACCGAAAACCGATTGACTACTTAATTTTTAAATAAAGCTATAGCTGCGGTGGCGTTAATACGTAAGTGCCTAAATTTTCATCCAAGTTACTTCTAATTTTCACTTAAGATCATTTCAAAAAAGTACCTCCTGCATTTTTTTTAATTTAATAATTTTGAAGTTTCATAACCATGCGATAGCTTAATTAATCAATTATTAAAAAATTAAAGCGCTGTAAAAAAAGCAACACGTTGTAAAAATTTTAGTAGAAATTTTTATCATTTTTCTCATTCTTTATTTTTAACATCTATTTTACCAAATTTTAAATAATTGTAAATTAAAAACAATTTTAGAAAATTTTTTATAAAATTAATCAGCTACAAAAATTATAACATCAATTTTTTAAATATACTTTAAACTATAATTATTATACGAAAATTTCATTTTCATTTTATAAATGTTATAATTTATTTTACAAACTGACATTTTTATTTTCAAAGAGCCGTTCAATACTTCATAAGTTGCATAGAATCAAATGAGAACTGACAATTTAAATTTGTAGGTTAAGTTGATTGTTATTGAATGCAGGTGTATACATCATTAAAATGCTCGGCAATGCTTCGCTATTGCTAGATTTTAGTATACATACAAATTAAATGAACACAATTGAAAGTTTCATAAAACCTTAAAAACAATGAATAAATTTAACATTTCACTTTATAAAAGTCAGAAGATAAATAAATCCAAATGGCAAAATAACAGCACTACCTATCGGATTTAATTCACACCACTCTCTGATCACAGTATTCGGTGGAAAATAATTTTTTAACGAAAATGGTTGTGGCTGCAAAACCATTACAATTAATACTCAACATTAAGAAACTTTCAAAACATTACGGAACTTCATAAAATTTAACCTTTCACTTTATAAAAGTCAGAATGTAAATAAATCCAATTGTCAGAACAGCACTACCTATCGGATTTAATTCAAACTACTCTCTAAACACAGTAGACTGTTAAAAATACGAATTTTAATGTAATAACAACATTAAGCTACGACTCAAGTAACCGATATGCGAAAAAGCAACAAAATAAAAAGAATCCTAGAATCTGATCGCACCACCAACTACCGGTTCTGACTGATATGCCAAAAATTAAAAAATCCTAAAACGCGATCGCACCGCTGCCTACCGGATTTAATTGTGGACCTTAACCATCGCAACCACCTTAACCTCAACAACAACACATAAATAAATAAATAAATTAAAATGCATTTTCTATCGGATCAAATTGTGAATCTAAATCATTCTCGAATCAACTTAATCACACACACAAATTTTCATCAAAATCAGTCCAGCCGTTTAGGAGAAGTTCAGTGACATACACAAGCACAGAAGAAATATGTATATATAAAGATATATATACACAATAAATTAATTAAATTTAATTTATGTTTAAGTTTCCAGCTCTCGTATTGAGTGGATTTGCAAATGAATATTATGGATCTTGATGAAAATGTTGGTGTGCAATTTTTAAAAGATGCCTAAACCTATCTAAACCACCCACTGTGTTGGTCTAGTGATGTACGCGTCTTCGCAAATCAGCTGATTTCGAGAGTTCCAACGTTCAAATTTTAGTAAAGGCAGTTACTTTTATACGGATTTGAATACTAGATCGTGTCTACCGGTGTTCTTTGGTTGTTGGGTTTCAATTAACCACACATCTCAGGAACGGTCAACCTGAGACTGCACTTCATTTACACTTATCCATATCATCGTCATTCATCCTCTGAAGTTAATACCTGACGGTGATTCCCGGAGGCTAAACAGAAGAAAAAAAAGAAAAAGCGATCTATATCAAATTTAATTGAGAAAATTTGCTGATATTTTTTCACTATTCCTTGATCAATTTTCATCATTCGAAAAAAAATTTTTTTCATGAGGTAATCAATTTTGGACACCTAATAATAGCATTCCGAGACGCCACCCGCCATGGCAACCAGCCCGGTGGCCTAGCTACGGAGGCGTGCCGTAGACACGCCCTGCAACTAGTAAACAAGACTTGGTTTAAATATATGGATTCAGAAATTAATTCCTCTACATTTTGTAAATACAGGTTATTACACAAAATAAACTTTTTGATGACAAAACTAAGAACGCGTAATACATAAACAAATACGTTGACTGAAAAGCTATGGCAAAACATAACACAAAATTGGGTTATATATATATATATATATATATATATACACAGACACACACACAACCCAATTTTGTATATTAATGTAATTTTGTAATATATATAATAGCAAAAAACTATTATAAAAAAATAATGTAAAGATAATAAATAAAATGATATTATTAAAGTCTGACAATCTAATTACACTATTTTTAAAACGTATAAGTAAGCCAAAGGTGTGTATAAATAAGCCTTACAAAAAGGAGAAAGGTTTACTTTATTTAAAAAAGTAACTATCAGAACAGCTCTAGAAAAAGTGATAAAACATTTAAAAAATAAGTCTTTTTTGTTGTAAGTCATTTTATAATTCAAACTAAATTTTCACTTCATACAAGATATAAAAAACAAGAAATTCCATATTTAAAAAGCCAGTATTTATATATAAATTTAACGAGACTACACATAAATTTCCTTAAAAAATAATGTTTATTAAAATAAATTGATAAATGGTAAAAAAAGAGTTCATATAACGTTTTATTTATATTACAGTATTAATTTTATTGTAAATTTTAATAATTAAATATACTGTCAACAGGATATAAAAAAAATCCAGTACAAATGTAAATTATGTGAAACATTTAATTTTTCTTTTTAATGATCAGAATAATCTACTCATTTGTTTACGATTACACCTTTGGAAAGGAATAACGATTAATTTATCGGAGGTATTCTGCAAAGAATCAAGGCTAGTAATTTTTTTGAACATGGATGTTCAGGAAATGTGGTCTTTTTATGCCAACTGAGTGATCTGATATTCATAATTTTCTTTTTTAGGTTATTAATAGAATACCCCTAATGGAATAGTAGAAAAAATGTTGGGTTTTACACAAAAATACTTTTTTTTCATTGCTAGGTTATCAATGAATCTTATTCATATTAACACGTAAATGACTGTATCCACTTGGGTCGTTAAAAAAAAACAAAAAAAAATCCTGTTTCGTTCATACTAGAAATTAATTATTCATAATGTATTGATATTGTTTGGATCAGGCATGGCCAACATACGGTCCGCGAAAAGTTTTTCAATATTAGCGTTTTTATAAGCAATTGAATACTGGAAGGTAAGGAAATTTAAAATAACTTAGCACGTCACATTATTTTTTTTGTAATTTGTTGTACTAAATTACTTACATTTATTTATAAATATCGTTTTTGTATTTAACCTTTTTTAATTTTAATATTTCGTTCGGCCCGTGAAAGAATAAAAATTTTATAAAAATATGATGTTAATAAAAACTAATATTTTAACAATGGTGTAACTGTCCACTTTATTAAAGAGAATTGGAGGATCCTATCTCACTTTCAAATGAAACAAGTTTAAATGAAGTGCAGCAAAAAATGTGTATATGTAATTTAATAGGCGTACAAGGAAGTCATCTGGTGTACATATCAGATTTTTTCTTATTCATTTCTTGAATATGGACATTATCCAAACTGAAATCCCATTCTCTAAGAAAACACGGCTCTGGAGACATTAAAAGTTTATTTACAAACCTTTCTTCTTCCTGTTTAGCCTCCGGTAATTACCTTTCAGATAATACTTCAGAGGTTGAATGAAGATGACATGTATGAGTGTAAGTGAAGTGTATACTTGTATAGTCTCAGTTCGACCATTCCTGAGATGTGCGGTTAATTGAAACCCAACCACCAAAGAACACCGGTATCCCACGATCTAGTATTCAAATCCGTGTAAAAATAACTGACTTTACTAGGACTTGAAAGCTGGAACTCTTGACTTCCAAATTACCTAATTTTCAACTTTTTCTTGCCATTTTCTATGTTCTAAACCTATAATCTTTGACTACCTTGCTTTCTTAATTTTTTTTTTTTTCACTACCATTATGGTTGCATAAAATTTTTAATTTATCATTCCTAGTTTCTACAAATATATTAAACCCTAGTAGAATACTTTGTGTGCAAAATCACAAATATTAAGTTTCAACTGCTTTTGATATTTTCCTCGCTTTGGTAGCTGAATAAAACCTAAACATACTGATAAACGATACATATTGATACTCTTTGTGTCTATGCAGGGTACGCGACAGTTTCAATAACAATAAGACAATCTAACACTGGATAACAACCGATCGATCGATTTGAACCGGGAGGTTTGTATGACCTTGGCCCAAATCACCCGGGAATATAAACCTCGGATTCATATTCCAAAGATTGAACGAATTCATTTGTTGCAATATTAAACAAAATAAAGACGACTACTTTTCAGCCATACTACAAGTTATCAAATCATTTTGGTTTCCGATTACATACCAATAATGACTATCCATGTTAATTTGGAAAAATCAAGTTTCCCCTCGGTTAAAATTTAATAATCAAAAAAGAGTACGAAACGTGTTTTTCATTTTTGTTGTTCGCATAAGCGAAAGCGAAAAGACAAAATATTATTTTGTCATCTTAAATTTAATAAAAACTGATTACAAAGGATGATGGGTAAAATTCGAAAATTTTATCAATAAGACTATTTGCTCAATAAAGCAAGAATAAATGAAAAAAAAATTTCGTCAAGATTCACGACTGATGGAAATAAATTCGGTTAAACGAACAGCTAGCTGATAATTTAGCGATTTAAGTACCGCAAATTTGTACTTCTAGTTTAACTAAATTTATTCATAACAATCTTGTAAATCCTTATATTGAAATAAACAAACTCATTGAACTGAAAAAAACGTTTTTCCAGTAATTCTATTTATAATAAAGTTATTAACAGAATAATATCATTACTTTGGCAATTACTTAAAATGATAACATTAGTTATAGACACACCATAGAATTAACGCTTACTACGTAAATTACGTTACTTGATTTAACAACAGAAACATCCAACATCGTTTAATTTTCACTTATCAAAAGAAGCAATATATTTCAATACACAATTATACACAACTGTGCGTGATTAGAATCACGCGCGCGCGCGCGCGCGGGAATTCTGGAGAAAATCTCTAGGGAAATATTAAACGTTTAGATATATACATATTACTACATGCAGTAAAAGATAGCTAAGGAAAGAATACATCGGAGGTGATAAATTGTATAAAATCATATTATGTACCAAATTAAATGCTTTCTTCATTTTTTAAAAGAACCGGAGAAAATAAATATATTTGCCGTTACTATTTTCAAACTATATTTTTATAAAAATAAAAAAAAAAGATTACTTTTATGTGAGATCTGTTTATGCGTCAGAATTATCCAAGTATTTTATGTTATAGGATGAACATGAGTTTTTATGAAAATATAGTCCATATTCTTATGTAATATTTCTCATTTTTAATTTTATGTTTGTTGACAAGTAACCGGAGGCAGACGTAGCCATTCGAGACTCGTCGGACACACAGTAACAATGGCAATGGCTGTGCTGGTTGAGCAGCCACGCCGGGTCGGATCTTTAAAGCTACTTCTCTAGATAACCGGAAGAGATACCGAAAAAAACAAAAAACAATGGACCTTTTTTTGTAGAAAATTTAATCTCAAATACAGCAAGTGGTTCGAATTCGATTTGACGAACGGTTTGGCCTTATTAAAGTTGAATATCAGCAAGGTACATAATCCGGTTGTTACCGCAAGACATTAAAACAGCCACCTCTTCAAATGGTGATACATTTCATAACGACAATAGTCCTCTGGTTTTTTCCAAGTATAAAAAATATGTTAATGCAAAATTAACGTTAGTTTCTGCGTGAAAGTGTAACAGACTCACAGAGATCATGAGATTTTAGTATTATGCATATGCGATTAGATAATGATGAGATTAAATTACTGTATCGTCCTAGAGAAGATAAAAGAGAACTGAAAGTTAATTTTACTGAAAACATATTTTCAAGTATTTTAACAAATTTTCATGTATTATAAAAATATTTTAGATGAACAATGATTAAAAAAAGATTAGAAAAAAACAAGATAATCATCAAATTTTTTTTAAATATAAGAATTTTATAAATATTGTAAAAAACTAAGAAAAACGTTTAATTCTCTACCGTAAATTTAGGACAAAGTGGTTTAATAAACTTTCTGGTATGGTACGCCACAAGACTTGAGCAAGTTTAAATCAAAATAAAGTAATTCTTTTCATGAATTTTAAATACAGAACAATTTTTAAGAACGTCTACTTAATTAATTAAACTGATTACTGAAAAATTACGTTACTGAAAAATTTTGTAATACCTTAATTACGTTACTGAAAAATTTTGTAATACCTTAATTTTACAATTTGGAAATTACCTGAAACATATCATCACATTGTAAAGAGCACGAATCATTGTAATTATGATAAACAGTATGTTTTTTATAAGGTAGGTAAAATTTTTTGAGGTTAACTTAAGATTACATTGAACTAAACTTACATGATTTTCATCGTCTGATTTCTTTTCAGTTACGCTAAACCTAAAAAAAAGTGATTCAGACGTGCAAGTAATACCTATCAAAATGTAGCACAGGAAATGCTCTAGAGGACCGTGTGGTGAATTTAAATCAAGGACCTATCTTAATACGAGTACATAAGGTACGAAAGGTGGCTGAAATGTAATGCAGAGTCGCTCTTATCTCGCAAATGAAAAGAGATAGCCAAATGAAAAAAATATGGCATATAAGTACATTTTATTTTCTACAACAAATTACATTTATTTTTCCAAGAAATCATCATTTACTCCTACATAACTCTCTTCCAACGGTGAATTATATTTTTTAATCCGTCAATGAAAAATGCTGGCGGTTCTCCTTGATTCACGACCTCACTGAGTCCTTCACTTCATTATCTGTTTCAGATTAATTCCCTAAATATTCCTTTTAATTGCGGAAAAAAGTGAAAATCGCCTGACACCAAATCTGGTGTAAAGAGAGGCTGGAATAGGTTCAAATTTCAATTTTAAGAGCCTCAGCGGTTGCACTTGATAGTATGTGCTTTATCGACTTTGCAGAATTATCTACTCCGTGAATTGTCGAAGAAAACGATACATACGTCTCCTAAGATGTTTTAGCTTGCATTTTAGAAGCACCAAAAGGAAGTGTTCCCCCACTTCGAGATTCAATCTCAATATTCGTTTTATCAGCTTCTGATAGATGAAATTTCATTGCCAACCTACTCACAATATTTCAATCAACAGTTTCATCATCATTAACGGCTTTTAAACGATGATTAATGTCACTAGCGTTCACTTTTACTACTGTTAACCTCCATCACTCTACGTTGTTATAAACGCGTTGACAAAGCCGGCGAACTCGACTCAATAAAGAATCTTTTAAAATTTCCTTTACATTCATTAATTTTTTTAATAATAATATTATGAGCAAACTCAAAAAATTTAATTATTTTTTAGATCGTTATACTAACATTAAATGTATTACATTCTAACAGTGAACGGATTTTAATAGCTATAATAGAAAAATTAACGTATTGTAACACTATAATAAATATACTATTTTTATCTTCATTTACCGTTTTTTTAAATTCTAAAGTTATAATATTACCATTTTAGTAAAACACTATTTTTTTGTTTATTCTTTTTAAATGTATTTAAAAAAGATTTATTCGAGATACTTTCAAAATAATTTTTTATTACTTTTATTTTTGATTCACTTTCTACTGAATATTAACGCTAACTGTGTATGCTTGATAAATTTCTATATTCTATTTTACTAGCGGCAAATGCTAAATTTAAAATAAATTATCCTACCTCTCAATTAAAATTAAATTATTCTAACTTTGGCCCGTTACAAAACTTCAAAATTACTAAAAATACAATTGGTGACCAACAAAAAACAAAAAGAGCATCTGCAGCATGAAATAGTACCATCAACGCTGAAAATAATCGACGCAAAGTGTGTAGCGTCAACAAAGTTCGCAAGAAGGAACTTCTTTAGCAACCACAACAGTAAACTTCGGAGTGTTTCAGATTCACAGCCTTCTACTTCGGATGTGACTTCTATGGCTATAAGAATTTCGAATAAACTGTTTCGTTCAACTTTCGAGTCCCGCAGTATGTAACTTAAATTAAGTGTACTTGAAGTAAACGTACAAGTTCGGCCAGTTCACAACTTTAAATTATACTCTAACGCAACGGCCAAATACAAAACATATCTTTATTATCAGGTTGGCGAGTTAAAACCAGTTAAAATACCTTTTAAAATACTATTCTTTTGAAAAACATAATCTCAGTGCTCTATTTATGTGATTAACTTGAATATAAAATCTCTTAAATAAAACCTTTTTATAATAGCGATTGAAATCAGCATTAATGAGGTGAACTTTAAAACTATGAACGAATTAGATTGTATCACTTTTTATTCTTCAATTCAAGGAGCACTTTGTTTATCGCAAGGAAGGTTATTGATGCTTTCTTTGGTGTTCGTAGAGCCATCCATGTCTTCTACAGCCATCCCAAGCGGGTGTCTTCCCCTACACGGGTTGGGATGTCTCTCTTTTTACTTCCTTTTACGAAGTAAACGAGTACGATGATCGTGAAAAATTTCGGTTTTCAGAATTCAACGGAAATATCCATTTTGACCATCTCTGAATCCATTTTGACTATTTTCGGCTTGAAGTCGGCTCGTATGTATGTACGTACGTATGTATCTCGCATAACTCAAAAACGATTAGCCTTAGGATGTTGAAATTTTGGATTTAGAACTCTTGTAACATCTAGTTATGCACCTGCCCTTTTGAATGCAATCGACTGGACCAAAAGTGTCCAAAAAGCCCAAAATCCAAAAAAAATGAATTTTGGGCTTTTTCTTAACTGCAGTAATAAGCCCTCATGCGAGCTTTTCAACGATATATCATAAGTGTATACGTATTTTCATTGGTTCCAGAGTTATAGCCAAAAAAATGTTTATTACTGAAATATTTGAATCTTACTAGGGGAAGGCACATCGGTTCGAATCGGACTTCTTCTTCTTTTCTTTTTTTTTTAATTTAAATATATTGATTTGTTAATAATTATTAACTTCTGATTGTAAACAAAAATTAGCCATAGATAATAATTCAGTAATAACAATAAAGAAAAATATGAAAAAATATTAGAAGTTATTAACGAAAATAATATTTTATGTACTTTTATTTAAAAAAAAAAAAATGTGTATATGTAATTTAATAGGCGTACAAGGAAGTCATGTGGTGTCCACATCAATTTTTTTTTAAGTAGAAAAGATATTTAAAATATACTCATAAGCATAATTTTTGATAAAGTATTTTTATATATTTATGTTTGAATTTTATGTATTACGTTTTTATGTTTAAATTTTTATATATATTTTATTTAATAACTTTTTTATACGAAATAATGTTCACCCTCAAATAATCTTTGATTGAATTTGACTAATTGTCTTCATCAAAAGGCTAAATATTACCGTAATATTAATCAAACTAGAACATTAATTTTACCGGTGTGTAAATAAAAATCTAACTACTGAATTAAGTGTTTATATTTTACAAAAAGAAGAAAAATTCATTTTCACTCTCTAATACCACCATGCGATCGAAAAAATACCTCAAATTGATATTATATATGTTATCCGTTATCGACATTAAGTTGAGTATAACTCAAGGATTCAAATATCTTCATCAAATTTTCACATGGCACAATTTCAAATGCACTACTACAGCATATCTAAATTTCAATGAAATTGATCTTTTTGTTTTGGAGATTTCGAGCCACAAATTTTATATATATGTCTATAAATTCCTTACATATACAATTTCTTATATATATATATATATAAGAAATTGTATATATATATATATATATATATAAATATGTATAAGGAAATTAAATTTAAAGTGAATGTAGAGAAAATTCAATTTCACACACCCACCCCGACAATCCCACCGTGTGACCAGAAGTAATGTCGTATTTTTTACCCGAAAATTCGGTAAAAAAAAGTTATTTAAAAATACCACTTTTAAATTAAATTATGTTTTATACGCTTTTCCTGCTTTTTATCTACTAGCCCCCAAGATTGTCCTGTGGAATAATTGATTCCAGAAGAGAAAAATAAGGATGAAAATCTATACCAATATTTTAATCGATAATTTCTCTTTTCAATTAATTAAATTATTCAGAAAAAAAATTTGTTTTTACTAAATAAATGAGTCGTAAGAAAACCAGTAACCGTAACATAGGCGCATTAGAAGTAAGAAAGTTACTTCCTTTGATTGCACTCATAAAGGATTTTTCTGCAATTAATTCTATTAAAATCCAGTTAATTCTTTAAATTTAATGTTTTACATAAATAAGGGAAAATAGAGAACTAGAATAATAAAATAACATAAATAAAGGTGTTATACTAAAGAGCAAAATTATAATAGTAATATCAACTAAAACAAATATACTGATAATAAATTATAAAAAAATAAAGCAACAGTAAATGGATTATGCTCTTATGAATTATGTTGTTCTTAAAAAATTACATATTAAGATAAAACAGACAAACCACATCAACATTTTGCTACAAATGTTTTACCGTATTACAACAAAAAAAGAGAGAAAAAAAAGAAAAAGACAATAATACTAAAACCAGGAATAGTAAGGTGTAATAGCTTAGCGAGATAAATTACAAACTTTTACATAATTTATAAACAAGCCAGCGTTCCCCCGTGGCGGCTTCGTCGTGATCTCAATGCGACTTCATCTGCAATATTCTTTTAATAGCAAATTTATTTATTTCATATATGAGTGCTAGCATACCCCGTCGCAGCTTAGTCCGCGCTATGTGGACTTCTTACTTGCGTTTCTCTTCGCGGTAAGGGGATACTTATTGGTCATGGCTCGCCTCGATCGCTTTTCCCGTCTAGCCAGGGGGCTCTACCCCCTGGACCCTCCTGTGTTCGTTAAAATCATGCTTGTGAGAATAATAATGATAAATAAAAAATTAATGCCAGTTCTTTTTATAAAAAAAATATCAGTGTATTGTAATTTCTTCAGAGCAACAGTTTGGTCAGTACCCGAAATTTTGAGTGATCTGAAGAATGCGGGTTCCAAAATAGTCGGCCTCCATCTTTAAAATATTAGTTATAGCTGGTTATCCTCCTGCGTACGGATAAAAATGCATTTTGCCTAGATTTAAGCGTTACCCGATAAACACCAATAGAAGGTGACCGAACTTTGTTTCTCATTTGCTAATGTTTTATAGTCAAATAACCGTAGGCATATGTAGCCAATCGCGTCGCACTTACAATAACAAAGTCAATGGCTCTATTGGTTGAGCCGCCGCGCCGTACACTGTCGCACAACTTTAAAAAGTGCGAATTAAAAAACATTCAAAAATAGTTTTTAGTTATTTATCTGAAGAATATTTGCAAGCCCTAATCTAATGAATATCTCATTTAGTATAGTCGGAAATGGGGAAAATTTGTAATCACTGTTCAAATTTTTTTACCTTTCTTCACCCCTTTCAAAGTCGAATTTCAAAAAATCTAGTAATTATTTTGATATTCACATGAAAATTACACACACCCAAAATCAATTTGACAACTTCATTTGTTATCAAGAAATTAAAAATTAATAAATTTTGTACTGTTATTTCATTTTAATCCATTAAACTCGGAATTTCAGGAAATCCTTTCTTAGCACACATACACCGTAAGAACATGTAAATAAATTTTCATCAATTGATGTTCAGTATTTTTTGCTGGGCGTTGATGTTAGTCAGTCAGAATATGTTCTGAACATACAAATAAAAAGCAACAATAATGGGTTTGTCTGTAAGACAGTTTCCTTTGACATACTTAAACTAAAAATTACAAAAATTTTAATTTTGAACGACTGAAATAACAATTTAACGATTAAAACCTGATAACCAAATGTATCATATCACTCAGTCAAGCTTTTGACTGATTTACATTGAGCGTATACATTACATTCAATCTTTATTAACAGCTGTGTTACATTACCGATATACACGTAGATAGAGGTAAATTACAATCGCAAAGGTTTTGTATTAAAAGTAGAATCTAATTAGTTGATTAATTTAAACTCGTTTAACAAGATATATATTTTACATGTAAGTATGAGTGGTTAAAAGTAATGTATTCACTCAAATAAAAATAACCGAAAATGTAAAATAACTAAAGTAAATTCAAGGTATCCCGTGGGAATATGCAATACGGTAACTTTATCGAAGGGTCCGGTATACGCGGTAGAACTGAACGTGTATGATCCTAAAACCCTTTACAAGCCCTTTATAGATTTCAATACCCATCCGTATATCGTACTTTGAAAATCCATCTTCCTCAAGGGATACCTGTACTTTATATTCGCTTCCAAAGTTTATACATAGAGTACAGATAAACACACAAAAAATACTTCACCATTATACCCATATAAGCTATATTTATCCAGTATTCAGTAACTTTAACTGAGAAATAAAGCATTTCAATAATAACTACGAACATGTAAAGTACCAAATAAAATGCAAGAAAAGCTTGTTGGAAAACTAAATTTTTATACCTGAATTTCTTATAATACTTATCAGGAAGGGTATGTAAAGATAAAGATTTAATAAAAAATATAAGTAACAATAAAGCCCAAATTCAATGTAACAAATACTTAAGTTATTATTGTTTTTATTACTTAAAAAGTAATTTTAAAAAATCTGATGTGGACACCGCATGAGTTCCTTGTACGCCCTATTAAATTACATATACACATTTAAAAGTACATAAAATGTCATTTCACTTCGACAACTTCTGATTTTTTCATATTTTTTATTTTATATTTATTATTGAATTATTATTTATTGTAAAACTTTTTTTACAATCAGAGGTAAATAATTATTAATAAATCAATACATTAAAATTACAAAAAAAAGTTAAAATGAAAAAAGGGAAGAAAATGTTACAAACCAAAAATAATAAACAGGAAGAAAATGTTGCAAACAAAGAAAGAGAAAAACATTAAGAGAAGAAGATAAATATACAGAGGAAGAAAACGTTAAGACTAAGGAAATAACAGAAAGATTAAAAGAGAATGATGAATATAAAGAGAGAGAAAATTTGAAAACTAGAGAACGTGTACACAAATTAAGATCAGATGAATTATATCAAACCAAAGAACAATAAAATGATTGGCAACAAATAAACGAATGATGATCAATTCCGACTTAAGGAGAATATTGTCCGACAATATCAGAGAAGTAATGAACTAAAAGATAGCAATATTTTACAGTTTATTAAAGATCGACATGTATGTCTCAGTGCATATATTGTTCTTGTGAGGGTATATTTTTCAGTCACTCTGTAGTTAACTTTAACGTAGGTAAAATTAAACAGAAATTCCAGAATAATTAAATAGAAATTAAACTAGAAAATCAAAAAATAACAGGATTCAGATTTATAGTTTTCAATTAATATTAAATAATCAGATGTTCCACCAACTCTATTACATATATGTAATAATGTAACTATGTAATCTATGTAACAATGCTTATTAAATTACATACACATTTTTAAAAGTACATAACATTTTATTTTACTACTCTGATTTTTTTCATATTTTTTTTAGTGTTATTATTGAATAATTATTCATTATAAACGTTTTGTTACAATCACAGATTAATAATTATTAATAAACCAATATATTTAATTAAAAAAATAGTTAAAAAATAATTTAAAAAATAAAAAAGGAGGTGAAGTCTGATTCATACCGATCAACGAACAGTCTCAGAGACAAACGTAGTTTTAAAGATGGAGTAAAACATGAAAAGTATGAATTATCTAAAGGGAATCCGCTGAGACACAAGAAATTATGTGCGACATCGGGAATGGACTTGGCAAATGCCACAATCCCCTCTATACCACTCCACTATCAAGGTTTATAAAACGTAGCAACCGCCACAATGAAACGGAAAAGTTTACGAAAATCGTTTCATATTCGTTATTTTGTCAAATATCACGGAATCTTTTTATTGAAGTATTTCATAAAAACGGGTAAATGTGTTTCGTCGTAACTGCTTCACAAATAAACAAAAGATCTGGCGAAATTTCAAATGGTAGTCTTTTCAAACGCTCGCTTTGCTCGGTAAATTTGGTGGATTCATATTAAACTGGTACAAATAGAAAGCTTATGATTTTTTTAAACAGTCTAATATTATATTTTTTGCGATACCCTACTAAAAAGAAATAATTATCTACACTAATGTATTTTTAAGATGAAGCCGTTACTTGATGAAAATTCATATTAAGAAAATAAAATATACAAATATGTTTTAGCTGTTGTGGGTTTTAAAAATAATTTTATAAATAACAATTTGCCTTTCTTTTGTTAATATATTTTTTTAAATATCTTTCTTTTATATTTTAACAAAATAAATCAGTAAAGTTTCTAAATTTATTTTTATTTTGTTATAAAAATATATTAACATAAAAATTATACAATAGAGGAACGTTAAAAAAAAAATAGTATAAAAAAAACATTCAAAAAGGGAAAGACAGACACACGGTAAACTTTGTTGGCAGTAATAAGAAATTGAATAATACATATGTCAAATGTGTTGGTAATTAATAAATGTTGAAAACAAAGCAGTAGGGTGTAGGCCAGAATCAGAATTCGGACTAAAATTACGTTGGTAGTTAGCGGTTTGCTTAGAAATGGGAATGCAGCCAAGATGAGTAGTTTTTGAAAATACCTGTCCAGTCAACAGAGCTTAGTAGTCCTTATAAAAACAGGTCACGCTTGATTAATGACAGTAAAAGAGGAAACATAGATCAGATGTTGTAATTCTTTTTTTCTTTCTTTTTTTTCTTTAATAAAAAGTCTTAAGACAAACCGAAATGATTTAATTTACATACAGAGTATTATACACAGTATAAAGATTATAAAAATTAATACCTTGCTTTTTTAATTAGAAATATTCATACAATAAATTAAGAGCTAATTATTCTTTAGTTGTATAGAATAACACAAATGTTATTTTTATTGTAAATGAGTACATTATTAATCTTAAAAAAGAAATATTTAAACAACAGCTAACTCGAAAATAGATTTATAAGTATATAGAATTACGAAATTTTTAATACTTTCAAGCTAATAACTCTAAACGTGGAATCTGTACATGTACATTTTCTAAATGAAGCTGGAAGAGATTAAAAAAAAGAACGTATGATGGTGCCAGCACTTCTGTATGATAATATGAGCTCGAGCTGACGTAAGAGATTAATGATTTCCAGGTGCCATAAATGAGTTTATAAGAAATTATAAGGAAGATGATCTATAGGGGTCCAAAATATCTGAGCTACCAACATATTAGCATAATGGGAACTAAATTTAAAAGAGCTGTCACAAATTAAAATTTGTGTAATTCATATAACATTAATTATAACAACCCACCGGGTTGGTCTAGTAGTAAAACTCGTCGTAAATCTGGTAGAAAGATTATGATATTTTTTAAACAGTCTAAAAAAGAATTTCGAAGTCGAGAGTTGTAAGGTTCAAATCCTAATAAAATCAGATGCTTTTAATCGGATTTGGATACTAGATCGTGATACCGGTATTCTTTGGTGGTTGGGTTTCAATTACCCACAGACTCAGGTATGCTCGGCCTGAATCTGTTCAAGACTACATGATTACCGGTACATTCACACAGAGATTAATGAGTCGCTAATGACTTTAATTATGGGTGCGATTATAGACAAAAATGAAAAAAATTATTACTAAATTTTAAGGAAAAATGAACAAATTTTTACTAATAAACCCAATTTTAAGTAAAATGATAAAATATGGATATCTTTTTTATAATTGTACAATAAAAAATTATATTTTTATCTATCTATGCTGGTGGGGGGGTTGAGATTGAAAAGGACTTCACAACTTTAAAAGCATATAAATATTTATTCAGATAACTTACTACTGATTTTTTTGAAGTCTCATTTCATAGCCAAACACATCAAGTTTGACTTACGTAGTACCGAATTCGGCCACCAGGGCTGTCACCAATGTTGTTAAAAATGGATAGATTTGCTGGTACGGAACGTTGTTCGCTGTGCATTTTGGTTTCACGGTTTGCAGTCATCAACTACAGTTAAACGTAATTTTCGTAGAGGATATGGTAGGCGGACTCCGAGTAGGCATACAATTTACTTTTGGCACTAAACCTTCGTTGAGACAGGTTGTTCTGTTAAACATACAAAATCACCAGGCCGCCCAGCCGTCCCTGAAAGTGCTGTGGAACAACTCAGAGAAAGCTTTGCAAATAGTCCGAAGACATCAAGTCGACGTGCGTCACGTGAGACTGGCATTACACAAACGACTGTTTGGTGCGTATTTCGTAAACGATTGGAGCCACACAAACTAACCGTGGTTCAACACATTACAGATGACAAAGTTGCTCGGCTGCAGTTTTGTGTGGAAATTATGGAAAGAATTGTTGACAACGATACACTTTTAATCAATTTATCGTGCAGATTACCACATTTTACACACCGTCATAAGACAAAACGTTTGAAAAATTCAACAGATTTAAATTAATTATTTTTTTAACTGGTATTAACAGAAACCATTATTTATTCATATTTTTGTTTATTTATAACAACAATACGAGTTCGTTTCCCATTTTATTTCTCAAAATGACTCGTGAACGTTTTTAAAAAAACAATCAATGATCACGGTTTATTTAAAAAAACGTTCATATATTAATTGTGTTGTGTAATCTACACTGATAAAAAGGTAGCTTAGATGTGGAAAATGCACTTCACACTTAAAAATTCCCGGAAATCAAATTAAAAAATACCAGCGATTCATACTTATACACAAGTTTATAATATTTAATTATGACTTTCACGTTTTACAGGCAAGATATATGTAAAATAAATATCTTGTTTTAACTGAAAAATGTAAATCATTATTAAATACAAAAAGTTAAAAAATTATAATCTACAGCAGCGTTTCTCAACCTGGGGCTCGCAGTAATATGAAAGGGGGCGCACAAAATTAGCCTACAACTTTACATGTAAACAATTATGAAATCATTTTATGAGAAAAAAATCATTAATTGTAAACATTTTACTTACATTTATAAATACACATGTAAAGACAATAAATTAACGATATGATTGCGTTTGTTTTTCATTTACAAGTTTCTCCATACGTGGATCTATCTATGTTTCAAACACATAAAAAAAAATTATTTTCAAGTGAAAAAAGAAAATTCCTATATTTAGTTTTTAGCGCAATCAAAACGAAAAACCCTTTTCACAGAGGTAAGACCTGGCAAAAAGAATTATTTCCAATGCTTCTGTTACTAAATTTCAATATTTACTTCGTCGAGCAAGCCAAACGTATCTAAATCATCAGATGTGAATTTAAAGTAGTAACTTCGCAGCTGCAACACGACGTTTTCACTAAATGTATTCAGACCCATTACTTAGAGAAATAATTTTTTCATTAGGGAAATATTCTGCCGATTGAATTTTTACCTAACACAAATGCATCTTCATGCTATCCAATGTGGTCTTCTTCATCCAAATTTATTTCAATACAATCGGAAGTGAGTGAAAACATATCAAAATTTTTGCTTTGAAGTTGAATAATCCAGATATCAAGCTTCTTAATGAAAGCGTGAACGTTGTCATTAATAAAATGTTTTTATTACGTCCTTAAAAAATCACATTCAAGTCTTTAAATACGAAAATACATCAGTTAAGTACGCCAACAGCAACATATACTCACTGTTCCGTAAAAATATTGAGAATAGCATTTGTCTAACCAGGAAAAATATTATTAATTCTTCTCGAAATTCCAATAATTTATTATTACTTTTTTTATACAATTGCTTCTTTTCAGCAATGGCTACGGATTATGATTGTACAAGAACCGAAATGTCCATCTACGGTAAACAGTTTTTTGAGCGTATCCTTATTTTGTAATTTATGATAAATTTCAGATTTAATGCTATTATTAATAAGTTTGGTAATTCATATCGATAATTAAAAAAATAATTTTAATAAAAAATATTTTTTGTGCACTTTAAATTAAAATCAGCACAGCAGTTCTAGAATTATGTGCAAACGTACAAAAGCGTTAATAAATTATGATTTTTTAATAAAATAAAAATCATTTCAATGCTAAAGAATAAACTCTGATATAAAAAAAAGATGTAAAGAATTCAATGTTAAAAGTAAAATAAACAATAGTACAGTTATGAAAGTAACGTATAAATAAAGAATAAAAAAAGCATTATTTCGTCATCAAAGATAAAGATAACAGAAGTAATAAAGTACGTAATGGACTTCAGAAATGAAATGAAAATATCTTTAGGAAAAGAAAAAGAAAGGTTATTCACAAAAATAATCAAAAAGAAAATAATTCATAAGCAAGACGAAGTTATTTTAAATTAATTGACGACATAAAGATGCGAGGAGTAAGTAAAAAAGAATAAATATCTAAATAAAAAAATTTATATTTGACGGTATGAAATCAACTCCTATATTTATAGAAGGAAAAGACAAAAAAAAATATTGAAGTTTACCTTTAAATTTAAACTTTATAAATTAAAAGAAATGGAATACCGTATTAAAGAAGATAAAAAGAAAAGTATAAAGGAAAATATAAATAATAAAAAATATTACGTAGTAGTAACACTTATATTAAAAAGAAAAATAACAGTATTAAACTAACAAAAAAGGAGATTTCACGAAGTATTTTTAACTTATAATATTTACCAAGTACACAGTTTATTAAACAAAAAGGAAAAACATGTTTAATCTTTTCAAGAGTTAAAAAGTTCGCTTTTATCTGGTGTGGTTTTACAAGAAAAAAACTTATTTTTCATTGTTTCTTGTATAAAAAATAATTGTGCTTGAAGCAGAGCACGTGGTAAAAAGGAAAAGATAGTAGGAAGAAAAGCGGTAGAAGAGCAGTAATTATATTATGTAAATGAAAGAGGTTAAGAAATGAGGTCACTGGTGCGGTAGGAAATGTAATCATGAGGCATTAATAGCATAATAATAACTATAGTGCGTGATTTATCTTTTAAAAACCAGCGATGCGTATTTTCCAAATATTTAACGTTATAAATTACAATAAAATTAAATAAAACAATAAAGAAGAAAAATATTTTTTCTTATAAGGTTAGCACAATTAACAATGAAAAAAGTTAAAAAAATAAATATATATTTATTAAATTTATCACTTACACTGCTAAGTGAAAGAGAAAGCATTTTAAATTAAATAAATAAGGTACAAATAAAATAAGAGGAAAAAACCACTTATTCCTAAAATAACAGCTTAAAATAAAACTAAGTCTATAACAGAATTTCAAAAATGTTTTACATCGAAAATATTTTTAATATTCCAGCTGTGTATAACAGCAATGCAAATATATTTTAACACATATAACTGCAATAAAAAAATGATAATTACAAAAAAAATATTGTTTAAACATTGTGTTACATTTTATTTATTCTTATAACGCTTGTTTTTTCCATTTTTTTAAAGGTATAATTTGCTAAAATTGTCACGACCGGATATCCTAACTCATACTAATCTACTTGGGAGGATGATGTGTGGAATTTTTAAAATGTGGGAAAATATTATCGCACGATAATCGAATTGTCTGGAAAACTAAAGAAAAACTCTTTAGTAAATATCTGTCTAAAACGGTTTATATATATCAGTTTGATACTTCTAAATAAATCACAAAGTTCTGTGAATGGACGATGGTTTTCCTTACGAAAGGATAGGGTTGTTATTAGGAAATGTTTTTAATATCGTAAAGAAAAACAACGTATTTTAGAAAATATTTAAGGTGCTCAACGTAGAATCATTGATTAGTTAATGTGTTGTATCTATTCTGGGTAAAATATACTTTTAACTCTCAAGGGGCTGTGGTTATTTAGATGAATGCTCATGCCTCGAAGGGTCCTTTAAGTCCCTTGAAGCAAACTGCGACATCTCATTTCTCGGACCCTCGCCGAAGTATAGTAAGGTGTCTTTTTCTCAATATATAAATTCTTTTCCCTTCTTCTCCTCCCCACGGATTCAGATGTTCTGAGCCCATCAAATTTTTCGCCTTGATCTCTTCTTCCCTGGTGGTTTTTTTATGGGTTTTAACCAAAGGCTCAACGGATTAGTGGTTAAAAGGAAATTTAAAGTATTGTGTGCTTTGTGTGATTTGTTGGGACGATTCAGTCGATGGATCTTACGAGGAATTGGGTTTCCTAATCGGTAGTTATATAAAATAGGCCAACCTGGGACTGAGGTACTGATACGATAGAGCCTAGCAACCTAATCTTTCTTAATACAACAAAAACCAAATTTTTTAACCGTTAAATTTAAAACTTAGGGTGAGGATTATAGAAAATAAGAAGATTAAAAAAACCCACCGGGTTGGTCTAGTAGTGAACGCGTCTTCCCAAATCAGCTGATTTTGAAGGCGAGAGTTCCAGCGTTCAAGTCCTAGTAAAGTCAGTTATTTTTACACGGATTTGAATACTGGATCGTGGATACCGGTGTTCTTTGGTGGTGGAAACCACACATCTCAGGTATGGTCGAACTGAGAATGTACAAGACTACACTTCATTTACACTCATACATATCATCCTCATTCATCCTCTGAAGTATTATCTAAACGGTAGTTACCGGAGGCTAAACAGGAAAAAAAAGAAGATTAAAAAAGTAGATAAAAGTATAATAAATGAGTTCATTTTTTGATTCATTATCACCATGTTGAAGTACTACATCCTGTGAAGAATGATGACTTCATTACACTTTTCAATTCTTTTAGTTCATGTTTCGTGCCGGTCTCCGTGGTGCGAGTGGTAGCGTCTCAGCCTTTCATCCGGAGATCCCAGGTTCGAATCCACGTCAAGCATGGTATTGTCACACGCTACTTGTCATTCATCTCATGCTCTGAAGTAATATCTAACGGTGGTCCCGGAGGTTAAACAAAAGTTCATGTTTCATACTTTCTGTCTTTTAAATCATTATAAGTAAGTTGCACAAAGAATTTAGGTTTATCCAAAAACAACTCTAAAAAAATAAGGTAAACAAATTTCAGCTAAAATCGATAGTGACTTACAAATAAATAATTTTAAGGGATACAACTGATTTTATGCAAAAGTGTAGCTGTGTTGAAAAGATAATACGTTTTAAAATTCTACGTACGAATACGTAGACAAATAAATACTTTCAGCTTGTGTTTTGGAGTTTCAAAACATAACATACTAAAAGCTACATCTTGCGTATTTTAGTATATAGTTCAGAATGTTTTACTGTATAGTGAAATATCTGTCTATAAAATAGTGAAATAACATAATAAATCGAGAAAACTATGCTAATAGTGAAAATATCTGTGTTGGCAGAATGGTAATTACAAAAAGGTTGTCATTATACATGGATATACATATATTTTTATCAGTAATTTTCTTTTTCAAAAAATCTGATGTGGACAACACATGAACGCCTATTAAATTAGATTCCATCGTAATTTTTTTTTTACAATGACAGGTCAACAGTTATGAATAAATCAATATATATAAATTTTTAAAAAAAGTTAAAAAAAAGGATATGAAGTCTTTCGAACCGATGTGCTTTCCCTACGATCCAAATATTTCATTAATTAAAATTTTATTTGGCTATAACTCTGGAATCAATGAAAATAAGTACCACTTATAATATATCATTGAAAATCTTTTAATGAGAGCTTATTACTGCAGTTAAAAAAAAGTCCAAAATCCAATTTTTTTTTAACAATTTTGGTTCAGTCGATTGCAAAAGGTGTTAAACTAGATGTTACAACAGTCCTAAATCCAAAATTTCAACCTTCTACGGCTAATTAATTGTTTTTGAGTTATGCGAGATACATACGTACGTACAGACGTCTAGCAGAAACTAGTCAAAATAGATTCAGGGATGGTCAAGATGGATATTTCCATTGAAATCTGGAAAATGAAATTTCTCGCGATCACAATACTTCCTTTATTTCGTACAAGGAAGTGAAAAAGACAAAAAGGCTTTGCTTTGTAAGATGTATAATAAAAATAAGAGTTTCAAGATGGAGATATGTAGAATCAACGATAAGAAAATAATCAAAATGTTTAAACTTCATTACCATTATTATTGTTGAATAAATAAGAAAACTCATTAATTATTTAAATCAATTTTTCAAACAACTATTGTACTAAGAAGAGGAAAATTGACGGAAAGGAAGAAAAGCTAAAAGATAATTATAACAAAGATAGATTTTTTTATACAAAAAAAATATATAAATATATGACACTACGAAATAAAAAAAATAATACGTAGAGATTTGTGCATGTTAGCTGAGTAGGTGACACAACTTTGCCATAACTAGTTCACGAGTGGGAATTGCTTGTAGGAGAAAAAGAGGACGAGTAATAATAACGTGGATGAACAATGTGCATTATATGGATAAGATTGAGTTACAGTGGGCGTTAACACGATATAAAAATGAAATTGTTAGATTAAACTTAACTGTATTATTGTTATGTTAGTAACATGTTTTTTTATTTATAATTGGAGATTACCTACAGCAGTAAAAAAATCTTAACAAAAAAAAAAGAAAAAAGAAAAACTAACATTATAACTAAATCCTCTTCAGAAACGAGTATATTTCCTACTCTTAGTTCTTATTTAAAACAAACATTTATATAATACGCCTGAATTTTCTAGTTTTAACCCTTAACTAATTAATTATTTTCTAAAATAAAAATATGTAATTATATTTTCATATTTATTCAAAAAATACATTATTTTTACTGAAATATATCAATGAAAATGAGATAATATAGACGTTTTTTAACGTCATGTCTAACTTCCACTTTTTACCATGGTATAACGTACTAAAAGACTGTATGTGACCATTTTTAATTATAATTTTTAGAATTTGTGAAATGAGTAAAATAAATATGTAGAGATTTTTACGACAGTAATTTCTATTCTCTTCATTAAGATTTACATTTCTGTCTGCGGTTGTTCATTTTAGGAATTAAACTTCTATTCAGATTTTTTCATTCAAAAAAGGTTCATATATAATAATGATAAATTACATGAAACGCTGGCCAATAATTTCAATAAATTCACTTTATATTACGACACAAATCGATATAAAAATAACGGAATACATCAAAATATCATATTCATATATATATATAATAATAAATACAAATGAAGGATGGAAATGTTGAAACGCTGTGCTTTTTTTTGTACAAGCTGATTTAGGTTGGAATCTTGTAATAAATTCCAAGGAGCAAAGGTTTACATTTGTTCTAAATGCCAACTAACTTATTAAAGTAGTGTAAATTCATTAAAATACGAGTTTATAACACTAGTAATATGTACCATTGTTGATTGAAAAATCGTTAGGGACGTACATTTTATAAATCTTTTCATATTTATCACGTAAGAGAATGTGTATAATTTTCTGAAAATTATAGAAGGCTTGTTGAAAAACAGGAAATACTAATTCTGACTTGTTCCATAATGAAATTACATGAAAGTAACAAACTAATTTTATTTTATATAAAACTATGTTTTCTAAACAATTTAATTTAATAATTAAATATTTATTTAATACATGGAGAAGTATGACTAATTCTAAAACTTTAAAAAATCAGATTACACGAGAAAGGATTTACTCGTGATATGTCATTTTTACCAGCTGATAACTGCAACTTAAAATTACATTTAAGAATAGTCTATTTGTATTCACCATTACTATGCAAAATTGATAAATTTTGAGTTTCCTTTATAATTTTCTTATCTTTTAATGTTTACAACTTAAATATATAGGCCTTTTGAACATCTATAGTTGTGTTTTTTTAACTAGTATATCTGGCTTCGCTCGGGCTATATGCGAATAAAACCACAAAAATTGGAAATAGATTTTTCAGTAATTAGAAATTTTATCCATACCGGATAAAACCAAACGTTAGGTAAAAGATGTTTTCCCAAAATCAAATATTCACATGAAAACAAGAGGATTGAAATTTTCAACTACTTTTCCAACAGCATAAAAAAGACCAGGAATTTCATTATTCTACTTTTTTGGCACTGCAATGGTTATATTCAAATGCCTATTTTAATCATATTACCTATTTGAATATTTAAAAAATTTAAATAGTCAATTTCAGGCTGATAATCGAAAGGCAATTTGAGGTCTAACAACAAGTTATTGAAGGTAACTAGATTCTGATCCGAACGTATAGTTACTCCAAATCTTTGAGAACGCTTTGGAGTAGATTCATGTTGTCTATGATCATAAATTCTAGTAGCCCTAGAAATTCTTCTTCTTCTTATATGTGACTTCGCCTACCTTTCTTTTAAGCCTCCATTCAGAGGATGAATGAGGATGATATGTATGTATGTAAATGAAGTGTAGTCTTGTACATACTCAAGTCGACCATTCCTGAGATGTGTAGTTAATTGAAACTCAACCACTAAAGAACACCGGTATCCACAATCTAGTATTCAAATCCGTATAAAAGTAACTGCCTTTACTAGGATTTGAACCTTAGAACTCTAGACTTCGAAATCAGCTGATTTGCGATGACGAGTTCACCACTAGACCAACGCGGTGGGTTTGACCTCGCCTACCTAGGCGTTATGAAAATATTAATATAAAACTGAAATCGAATCTATCCAAACTGACTTCCTGGAGAAATCGATAACGTTATCGAAATTCAATATTCCTCAAACCATCAAATCTTTGTACGTAAATAAATAGTGGATTTTATACATTTTTATAATTTAATTGTTAAAATAATTTGTTTTTAGTAATTTGTTTAGATATATATTTGTTTTATTTTATATTTTTTATTTGTTTTTATATAATATTGATATTTTATATATAATTGATATTTTATAGAGAATGACATTAGAGTCAGTAAATCACCCAATAGATGTCTGAAAAAGTCGATATTGACATAAACAGTAATCGATATAGACAATGATAATCTACATAAACAATGTGTATCGGTATAAATAACGACATTAAATTATTAATAGGTTTTTTTTTATTTATGATTTTTATAGTAGTGGGACTGGTGAGGTTTGAACTATAATAAATAATATTCCTGGAGTCATAAGAAAGCTACAGTTAAAATTTCGTAATGATTGGTTCAATACTTTTTGTGGTTATCGGGAAAAAACGAAAAAGACCTCTCATTATATAGTAGTGAGATTCTACGCTATTATTATATACGGTGTTCCTGTTAAAGTTTATATATGGTACAAAAATTATATATTTATTTTAAGCCTTGACTTACAGATACAAGTTGTAAAGAAGTTTAACTTTTCTGTATAAAGATATGTTTAAATTCTAATTCAGTAAGGGTTTTTTATTCTTCTCTGAAGTTTCAGATTTAGAGAGTCAGACAGTTTGAAATTGTTGAATAAAATTTGTACGAATGAAAAAGAAATAGTACGCAAGGAAAAAAAAATCAAATTGGAAGACACTTTTTTATTTAGAAATAACAAATAACTGCCCCACGAAGAGGTAAACAAAAAAAATTTATAATTATTTTTTCTTTGAAATCACTCATTAAGTTCCAACCCTTATTTCAGGAATATGAGGAGATAAGATTATGAGAGACGCCACTACAACTTTTATACTGTTATGTCAGCTTGTTTCGACAGGGTCTCTCCACTAAATATAAGCAAGTATTGTTTGCGTAAACAAAAAGACTTGACGGTGGGAGCAAAATCAGGCTTAGATTATCAATTTAAATAAATTTTAAGTCATTTAAAAATCCCCTTAAAATGTACTACGTTTTGGAAAATAGTCTTCCATATCTTTTTTTTTGTCGTATAAAATTTTAACCAGGGTTGTTATCGAAGAAAAACTTATAAAAAACCCAAAACAAATGTTGTTAAAAAAGAACTGTTTCTTTTTACCATCTTACCCATGATTACCACTAAACTAGTCATTAGAAACGGCGAATTTTAATATGTAAATTTCTGATCATACGATAAATAAATAAAAATGGAAGCTAGTTTTGGATTTATTTATTCGTCTATTTAGAGAAATAGTATCTGATGAAAGATGTTAAACATATGTAACTGAAGAATATTGAAAATAAAACGTCACACGCAATATATAAAATGAATAATAGTTAAATCTAATACTATAGGTAGTACAACAAGACTGTCACAAACAAGATAAAATCTACCGTAAAAGTTTTTTATAAGTATTGTTTAATTAAAAATAAATAAAACTGAAGAAAAAAATCTAGTATACAGCTCATGAAGCGATATGATATATCAGTAATAATTTAAAAATTTCCAATAGTTCGCTAAAATAGAAATCCTCGATAAATAAACTTTAAAATAAAAATAATAACGATAAATATATTTTCAACAGATATTTATATAAAATATATCTACTAAATTCATCGTCTAAGAAACTACAATGATAAATAATATTAATAAATATAATAAAATCCATCCTAAACCTTAAGCAATTCTTGTAAGTACTATATACATTAAGGCCGTTTCATTTTGATGATTTCTTTATCTGTAATGCCAAGAAGTCTATTTCATTTATGTTTTGAATTGATGTAAACAAACACTACTCGGTAATTGGCGGACTGTGACTTTGAGCTCACTATGATTAGCGCAGCACATTCCATTATTGTTAAATAATTTACGACTATCTGAATAAACAGTATTTATAAAATATCAACATGGTTTATTATTGTAACAACATAATTATAATACTGAATTGTTCATTTATCGGTAGGTTAACTTATTTAGATCTTTTCCGTTATCTGTCTGCATTAATTAACTATACGTAATTAATTGTAAATATAAATATTTCACTCGTACACCAGTATGCCAAAACAGCTATGAAAATCTTTTCAATAGTACTTTCTTCCTCCATGTTGCTGACGCCACATAAATTTGCACAACTAAGAGTTAATCATGGACCGTACGTATCGCACTGGGCTTTGTTGCACAGCTTTGCGACACGTACTCTCTATTGTCTGTGTGTACGTTCCGGAAATCAAGAAAGTTATATTTATGTACAACAGTTTGATGGGTATAATCGCATTTCTATATGCGTTTCATTCATCAGATATAAATGTCGACACCGAAAGTAAACGATCTTTGATGATGGAAACAACCCTGTTAATGTTCGGTTCCAACGGCAATTGAAAAACATTCCCTTATTTCACGATGCGAACGTCGTTCTTACGCTGCGAAAATACGCATTCGTCAATTTTCACTGAATTTTCAGGACCGCCTATTTTTATTTGATTTCTCAATAGGTCGTTAGCAAACGTTTCGCGCATATAATTACACCAGTCAACTGCGGCATTACGGTTGATTTTCAACCAACTCTTGTTCATAAAACTATATTGCTGTTAGTTTCCTACACTAGCAATAGATGAAAAATAAAACTTTTCAGAAATGCAATTTACAGTCCAAGTGCGTATCTTGACATAACTGTTTGAATTCGCAACACTCACGTTTAGAACATCATCTCTTAAGACGTATAAATGTAAAACCATTTCATCTCCATGACTGCTTTCTCGAGTTACGTAAACTACCACGCTCTTGAAAAAACTTTATTGCATCCTTTTAAATTTTAATAGTTTCAACTAAACGAATAACGCAAAAAAGACGCGCAAGCAAGATTAACAGGTAACAAATTAACCAGTTATCTTACCGCCACCCCGGTATTACGGCACTGTTATATCTGTCTTTAGGAACATGAAAATTTTGAGGTCCCGAGCTCGAATCCCGGTCAGGCAGGGCATTTTCACATGCTACAAAAATTGTCATTCATCTCATACTCTGATATAATACCCAACGGTGGTTAAAAAAAAAAAGGATCATGAAAAAGTGTTCTATTTATTTTGTAGACGGAACAGATTATGTTATATAAGACGATTTCAGTGAAAGTCGTTTCCTTAATAATGTACTTTGATAGACTGATAACAGAAAAATCGTGTTTATTTTTTTCTGACAACTGCTTATACGGGGAGACAGACAATATACACATAAACCCAGTGATCATGGTAAGATTGATTATATTAATTCAAATTTGCGCTTTAACATCAAACAGTTTTTACATCAATTCCAATTTTAAATGCAATGGATTGTTTGACTGACAATGTAGAAGACTGGAAAAGTACTGATTTTTTAAAAACATTTTAACAAATGTTACAATATTACGAAAAATTTACTGTAGACTGTTTGCTGGACTATAATTAATTTCAGAAATAGAAGACAGTTGTATCAAATTTATAAAGAAAAGCTCCTGTATAATTAATAACAGTTACAGTCGCTACATTATTTACCCAATATATATATATATATTGCTGTTAGAAATAATAAGCTATCAATTAATAATAGTTCAGTAATGTTATAAAATAAATACAATTTTACAACTCCATATTTAGTTCGTAATTCCAGAAATAATTATACTTTAATAAGGTTACTTAATTTATACCGGTTAAATAAAATAATACACAATGTTTACAGTCATCTCAAGATAATAATCGCTAAGTGACAGTTCAAGATTATCTATATTTAATAATCAATACAAAACCAGAAAAATTAAATGTAATATTATTACTACGTTATTAAAAATATTTTTTAATTTGGTAAAAGCGTTGATAAAATAACTCATGAATTCAAATGTTTAATCATTTGAATTCCGTCCAGTAGTTCCTTATGATCGCTTGAACGAAAGCTTCGCTTCTTAATATTTTTGTTTTACAAATTATACATAAATAAAAATTAAGAAGAACATCTTAATGTGAAGAAATATCCTAGCGGTGCAGATCGGATTCCATTTCTCTGTACGATATATTAGACAAATAAAACATTTCATTTTAGTTGTGAGGAAAAGAATGAAAAAAAAAAAAAACAGAAGAAGAATAAAGAAAAGTGAATGGAGACAGATATTGACATTTTATTAAATAGAAATGTCAAGCTGAAAGAAAATAAAATGAAAATCCTTTATCGTTTTAATATACATTAAATAAAAAATTCGTTTAGAGGAATTCTGTCAATTTTGTTATTCTTTCACTTGACGTCAATTATTTTAGGACCATTGAAATATTTACGAGGATAAGATAAGTAAGAATTAAAAAAATAGCCATCGGCAGTTTTGTTTAAATTCGGAAAAATTACTGAAGGAAACATAACATTACCTTTCTTATCAGAGATTTATTTTCACTGACTTATCATCAGTGATTCTTCCTTTCGTGAGAGAGCTGGAGTTCCGATTCATATCCCACTGACAATTTCCCGCTCTTCTGTCTTCCGTCATTCGAATCAACGTGCCTAATGTTGTTAAATTTGGTCCAACCATCTTTTTAGCGCTCTTCCGCGTGACCTGCTGCCCTCGATTTTTTCTTGTACGACTATATTTTTCCTGTAATTTCTCAAGATTTTCGTCGGACCCACGGAATATATTACCGAAGAAGCGGAGGAGCGCTAGAATAATATTGCTGACAACCTCCTCCGTATACCCAGTTCATTTATAATCTAGTAGTTCGACCTCTTTCCGTGCACAAGACGCGGAGCATCTGTAGACCCACATTTCGAATGCGTCAATTCTTCTTCGGTCTTCCATTTCGATAATCCAGGTCTCAACGCCGTACATTATGGATACTATTTTCTTTATCCTGTTTAGCCTCCGGTAACTACCGTTTAGATAATTCTTCAGAGGATGAATGAGGATGATATGTATGAGTGTAAATGAAGTGTAGTCTTGTACATTCTCAGTTCGACCATTCCTGAGATGTGTTAATTGAAACCCAACCACCAAAAAACACCGGTATCCACGATCTAGTATTCAGATCCGTGTAAAAATAACTGGCTTTACTAGGACTTGAACGCTGGAACACTCGACTTCCAAATCAGCTGATTTGGGAAGACGCGCTCACCACTAGACCAACCCGGTGGGTCACATTATGGATACCAAATTTACGAAACGGTACACCTTTTCGAAATCACACAACATATCACAGACTGGAAGATCGTTGGCTCCGTCTACGATCATAACTTTTGTTTTGCCGTAGTTTAATATCAGTCCTAGTTCTCACTTTCATGCTGAACTCGGTCGAGGATCTTCTTCATTTCAACTTCAGAGCCTGTAAACAGAGTCGTATCAGCAGACTTAAAATTTATACGCCGGCATCCAATTCGCACACCCCCCTTCCAGTTTTTCAGGTTCTTCCGCATGATATAATCCCAGTAAATGTTGAATATGATCGGAGACAAATGTCTCGATAGGTAAAAGTGCTCCGTTATGTCATTTTCCAGTCTAACAGTCTAATGTTCTTTACATATAAGTTCCGAATGAGGGTCAAGATGATTATTTATATTTATATAGTTTCAAAAATGTAGATTTTACGTACAGTTAAAAATGTGGATATTTTCTGTCAACAGGCACCATTTCAAAACTAGATAAAACGTTTAACATGACTGTTCAATCACGCAATCACTAGCGCGAGGTGGCTTTCATAATTCTTAGAATACTTACTTATATAAGTATTGTGAATATAATTTTAATTAAAGTGTTATCCTTCAAAGTATTTTTATTGTAAATGAACCAAGTTAATAATAAAACCTAGATAAATTAAAGAGTAAGTAAAATATTAAAAAATAAATAAATTGTTTGAGCTCAGCGACTGCATTCTTCAACAATCTATGATAATTCTAAGAAGTGGAACTAAAATGCACCTTTATGCTTTTAGTAATAGAAAATTCTGCCTATTGAACGTCAAGTTTAGTGTGTCTGTTCTTTATAAAAAAAAGGATCGCTTTTTCCATAATTCCTCAATTATTTACAGAAATGTGCTTCTACAATAAAAGTAGATTACAATTTTTTTGGCGTTTTGTAACTTAATACGTTAACATAAACCGAAATATACATACAATAATCAGAATATAAATCATTATTTTTGTATACGTCCTATGAAAGTCATCAACTGAACAGAGAGATTGCTGTCATTTTCCGGAAATTTTCAAGGCAATTTAAATATTTATGAAGATCTATTTTAGAAGAAAAAGCTATGTGTAAATTTTTGCAGCCGGAGCAACAGCCAATTTGATAAAAATTTATTCCATTATTTCAATGTTTATCGCAAAATATAATTTTTAAATAAAAAATTTGTTATCACTTCTGTTTAGACGAACAACTTTTATTGGTTCGCGTCCTAAAATCCTTAAATATATACACAAAATATTTTCTAATATATATATACAAGCAAGCAACAAAGGATATATTATACTCTTCAAGTATACAATTCCAAATATTACTGAAAAAGTTCCTCGAGTACACCATGCCAAAAAATAGAATAGCTTTATATACGGATATATTTTATTATTTATATATTACCAATGGCTTACAGCCTATCGAATAAATAATTGAACTTCTAAATATATCAATGTCAAACAAAATATAAATAAAGAAAAGATAATTTATAAATTTATGATTCATACGGTAGCATTACATTTTTTTATGTAAAAGATTCTTCTTCTTTTATATGTTGTAGAAAAATAAAAAGATGTTATGCGGTAAAAAAGAAACAAAAAAACAACCCCAGAAAATACATTTTCCAAATCATATTCTGTTTTCAGCTACACTTCGTAACGTGAAAGTATTGTTTCCGTATTTATTTATATTTATCTTTTCCTCTGAACTCATATCTACCGCATCAGTTTAAGAAATAGCCTCAAGGAATTTCCTGATTAAAGAAATTGAATTCAGTTACGTAGCTCTTTTATTTATAAATTGCTTTAAAAAATACAGGCGGAAGTGGAATACTTCAGTTTTATAAAAAAGCATAAATAAACGATTTCAATCAATTCAATTATAGATAAATTTAATTTTATCTTTTAAGCAAAAAGACGAGTGGTTTAAACCACAACTGTTTTGTAAAGATATTTTTTTTAAATGAATTAAGAAAATATGTATAGAAAAGAAAAAAAAGTAAAAACGAAAACTTTAAATCAATATTTTAATAAAATAATAAAATAATTATGTCGTTTTTTTTTCTAGAAGCAACTATCTATTAAAATAAATTACATCCGATGATGGATTAAAAAACATCCAGTTATATTATGTATTTGTTAGTTATACAGTTAAATATTTGAATTTTGTTTTTAATTACCAATCATTTTTCTGAAGAATAATTTTTTTTACTCCCATTATGATATATCTTTTACTTTCGCTTCTAGCGCTGTAGCAGAGCTATTGTTTTAGATGGGAAATTATTGTAATCAGTCTAATTTGGGCATATGCGGTTTTCCCCGTATCTTGACTTTTTGACATCTAAGGAACCCAAAAAAACCCAAAGACAGGATGGAAATTTTCCGGATGTTCGTATGTACGAGTGTGTTGTTCGATGTCATCTTCTAAATCACCTTATATATTCGACCTACTTTGACCAAACTTGTCAGATTACTTATATATATGGGGCATCGATGACATTAAATTTTCATCTTAAAAGGTCAAGGGGGTGAGGTTGTAGAGCAAGGTATCATCATTATCTCGAGATTTCACCTAATTAAGGTATTATTTTTTTAGGCACATTCGTTAATAACTAAAAAATAATAATATTTGCCAAAAAAACATTTTGCAAAATCGCACACCCCCGCAAAAAATGCACTAAATAAACTAGTGGCTATGTGGGTATACTACGTCAATAGTACCCTCTCTCAACAAAATGAGCGCTAGTGTAGCACTGAAATATAGGCAATGTAGTCGTCTGCTATGGTGTGACGTCACAGGTGACTGGTAGAATTAAATAAATGAATAATATTTGAACTGTAAAAAAGTATTTAAAATGTCTGCTAGTACCGCCACACTCACGCGAATGAAATACGGTATGTGCGCGCGCTTTAGTTAGAATCATTGAATTAAATAAACAAAAAGTATTATATTTAAATTAAATAAATATTTTAAATTAAGGTGTGTGTGTGTGCGCGCGCGCGTGTGTAAGCCGTGCATCAGAAAAAAGCCGCGTGACGGGAAAGTCCTACAACTGTGTTCTCAGCTTTTTTTTAAAAAAAGAAAAACTTGTATTTTGAAATATATTATAGTTTGTATTTATTTGAAAAAAGAAAAATTGTATTTTTAAAAAAATACAATTAAGTCACAGTTCATTTAACTTTTTTTTATTAAAAAAAAATCAATAATTTTATAAAATCTTCAATAATTAAATTTTATTTTTATTAAATGTATTATTATTATTATACACCCAATAGCAAATATAATTTCAGGCTCCTAGTATATTTATCCGAAGTTATCAATTTATTACTAAATTTAAAATAAATAATTATGAATTAAGTTTTCTAAATGCAGTAGATATTAATAGAATTATAAATTGAAGAATTAGAAAAGTTCTTTGCATAATGCAAAATAAAATAAAATAAAGAAACACACAATAAAAAAATAAAAAAATCTTATTAATATTAATTTGAATTTTATGTTAAACAACTTGGGACGTATTGAGGTATTCTTATATAAATAAAATCATAACCCAGTATAAGATAATTAATAATATCCGTAGTAATTTTAACATAGAAGCCGATAGATCGGTCTTTCTAAGTGCCAGGTATTTATATGGAACTGGTTTATTTTTTACGATATTAATCTAGATGCTACGTATTTTCAGATTACTAGTAATTTTGCGAACAATAAGACTTATTTTACCTTATTTTATAATTATTTTCTAGGAAAAAATAAATTAAAAATATGAAATATCATATTTTTAAAAATATGATGTAATTGTCAATTATACTTAATTTTGAAAAATATAATCAGTAGAAAAAGTAATCTTATATGAATTCGTAATAGTAAGTACAGGAGAGAACACTGGTCATCACTCACTGTCCGACGGAATATTTATTTTATTGTAAAATAAATTTCGTAGAAGATAAAAATGGTAAAAATGCATTTACCAGAATAAAATTTAGTGTTAAACAATGAAATGCAAAGAAAGGAATGCTGTACAATATTAGAACAGTCTCAGAAGCAAACGTTAGTTTTAAAGATGGAATAAAATCTAAAAAATGAGAAGTATCTAATTCGTATTTCCTACGAAAGATTAGAAATGGTCTATTAATCCAGGAGTAGGAAACTTAAGGAGAGGAATAGTTATCACGTGTATAGTCTGTCAATAGCGGTGGTTTGTAGGCGGAAACTTCCCTTTCATCATGTATCTCCTTCACCCTTTTCTCAAAAAGATATCAGTCACCATTTTTAAATAAACAATAATAAATAAAAACCATTACACATAAATCGTTCTACCTTATCGCTAAGAGATTTATTTGAAAATTTCAAAAACCCGGAAAACATATCTAGTCGTAACTGCGTCGCTAAAACAAAACTAAACGAAATACAAAAAGGTTCATTTAAAGTAGGATTTCCCTTTAACCTGCAAAAAATATTAATTGAGCCCTTTTCCGTAAACAGAGCGAGCATTAATCTAAAAAAAAAGTTGAAAAAACTAAAAAAATATCTTTTATTGTATTTTATCTCAATAAAAATATTTTATTATTGTACTGAGTGATCAAATTTAATGATATTTAGGCGAAACAATTGGCAATTTATAAATATAACATTTTAGCCGTAATTTAAAATTCAGATATATAACTCATCCTTGAAAAGTAGTTACAAAATTAAATATAGTTATAACATTTGGTAGCAATATCGAGAGGCAAGTTAGTTGAAGTACAACTGAATTGACCGGGCACTTCGTATTACCAACCTACCAAGGGAAGTTAACTGCAATTTTTCTCTCCTTAGCCTCCGGAACCACCGTAAGGTATTACCTCAACGATGAATGAGGATAGTATGTATGAATGTAAATGAAGTGTAGTCTTGTACAGTCTCAGGTCTACCGTTCCTGAGATGTGTGGTTAATTGAAACCCAACCACCAAAGAACAACGGTATACACAATCTAGTATTCAAATGCATTTACTAGGATTCAAACCTTAAAACATTCGACTTCGAAATCAGCTGATTTGCGATGACGAGTTTAACACTAGACCAATAGTTTAACACTAGAGTTTAACCGATGGGTTAGAGTTAACTGCCTGCGCGTTTCCGACATACGCTAATTGTTATTTAAATAAAAAAGATAATAGGATTTAATGACTAAAAAAAAAAGAAAACGGATTTTTAATATCCGTTAATAAAAGCTGTCCATAAAGCTCGTTATAGTTACCATAAAGCTCCATAAAGTATCGTTAACTGGCTGTTTGTTAAAACTCATTTTGGCAGGACCTTTTTGACTGGAAAATAATTGGTTTGAGATGAGAAAGATAAATTAAAACAATTATTGAAAGTGATAGATGATCAAAAAATAAATTGGAATTATCAGGAATTTTAAGTTTAGCACTAAGCCGAAGAAATATGCACGTTCATGGAGCAAAGAAAATACCTCGTCGCAGATAACCACATAATAATGAGTTTTAAAACTAAATAATTGTAAATTAAATTTTTTTTTGAAAATTTTTGTTATATTACGTTCACAGATAAGTGTGTGTGTGTGTGTGTGTGTGTGTGTGTGTGTGTGTGTGTGTGTGTGTGTGTGTGTGTGTGTGTCTGTCTGTCTCTCTCTCTCTCTGTGTGTGTGTGTGTGTGTGTGTGTGTGTGTGTGTGTGTGTGTGTGTGTGTGTGTGTGTGTGTGTGTGTGTGTGTGTGTGTGTGTGTATATGTACTAAAAAGATTAAAACCTTTTACTTTCTCAATACTAACTGGAGCATAAGGTACAATACTGAAAAAAAAAAAGATTTATATCAATGATATATGAATTCCAAACACAATTGTTATCCAATAATTCCCATCATATATATTCGACCTTAGTAAGGATCCATTGCTGATACATTTTATCTGAAAATACTTCTGTATCTGAAAAGTATTTGTGGAAGTTTAGTGATGTCAATAAAGAATGGAGTGAAAGAATTTTAAGACTAATAAATTTTAAATATTTCATTTATTTTATTTTAAACCATTTTTATATCAGAAAACGAAATAAAATGTTTGTTTTAAATACTTTCACTACCTCCTTACTGTAAAAACTTCACTATGTTATCAATTAAAAATAAGTTCTATAAAAATGGGGCTATATATCAGTAATGAATGTCGTACTTCCGGAGAATGCTTAAAATATTACAAGAGATATTCCAATTTTTTATTTTCAAACAAATAATAATAAATATAGGTTCATATTACCGGAGTACTTTGACCCCTAAACTATTTTCACAAATAACTGATGTAACAGTGGATATCGACAGGCAGCTGAAGTTAAACAAAAGATCTTTTTGTGTAAGGTTAAACAGATTCTGTCTGTACAGTTAAGTATCTATGTTAAATTTAACAAGGATACTTAATTACACAGGTACTTAATTAAGTACCTCAAGGGCAGGTATCAGAATTCAGTTGAAAACGAAGGAAAGGAATTTACATAATTGATCTATCGTTAACGAGTAATTAAAATATTTCTTTTTACCGTTTGTTTATTATTTATATTTTAGATTTAATTAACATTTTATATGCCTGTACTTTACAGTATTGTTTTTCTACCTTTTTTTACCAATAATTTAAACAATTTAATTTGTTTAAATTCTATTTTGTATTTTTTTCTGAATTGAATGTTATTTTGTTTCAAATTGTACTTAGAGTGGAATTTGAATAGACCTAACATATTATTTATTCTCTTTGACAGATGAAAAAAAGAATTATCACCAGATATAAGATGAACAGCAAAACATCACAATAAATTAACGTTAAAAACGGCGAAAATGTTGTTATTCTTAAATAACAATACTGTATTTTTTTATGAATATTTTTAAACAATATGGTTAAAATATGGTTGAAATATTACGATATTTCAAATAATTTTAGATAGAATTAGTATGATAATTATAAAATAAAACATTAAAAACCCAGGGGAACCTGACAATATTGAAATGTATTTTACTTTACGTAAAGTATAAACCATTTTTTTATTTATCTGCATTATGTTCAACTGCAATGTTATAACAGAAGGTATCATCAGAACACGTTTATTTGACTATAAGATTATCATTGTTAAATAAAGTACAATTATAATCACCTTGATTTACAAAAGAACTTAAATAATACAGTAAGGGACGTGTCCCAATGTAAGCCTGTCCAGAACCAACTTATAAGTTATAATTTTTAGGTATTATTGAAAACTTAGGAGATGATTTACCACCAACCTTTGAAGAAATTAAAACTGTAATTAAAAAAATTAAAAATAACGAAGCTAGTAGGAAGAATTCCATAACAGCTGAACTTTTGAAAAAACGGTCAGAACCAAAAATCATAGAAGATCTAAAAAATACTTTTTGAAGATATATGGAAAACAAAAAAGATCTCAGAAGATTGGAAAATGGCTTTAATACATTCGCTTTACAAGAAAGGTGATAAGCAATATGTTAATAACTACAGAGAGAAAGTTCTCTTACCAGTTACCTACAAACAATTTTCTAGATTTTTCAAAATAAAGTTGGAGAAACTGTAGGTAAGGAAATAAGTAAATTTCAGGGTGGATTCAAAAAGGGCATATCCTGCTCAGAAAAAATATTTCTTCTAAAATCAATAATACGGCACATAATGCTGAACTTTAAAGACATAGTTACAATATTTGTTGATTTTAAAAAAAAGCATTTGACTCTATTGATAAAGAAACTTTAGAAAAAATAATTCGAAAATCTGGTGTTAGAACAAAATTAACCTATTACGTGAAACTCCACAACACAATGTCAAAGTTAAATTCATGGGAGAAAATTCGAAACCCTTTGAAATAAGAACAAGCGTTAGGCAGAGTGATGGTTTATAAACCATCACCAAATTGTACCAATTACCAATTGTAGAGAAGTGGTGACTTCTCTACAATTGTGTGTTGGAAAAAACAGAATTTAGAATGAGAAGGTAAAATTGAGCAAAATTTTACCGATAAAATTGGGTAGGAAGAATAAATCTAATGAAGTAAACTGCCTAGCATTTGCAGACAATTTTTTCATATTTTCCAAAAACCTACTACAGGCGGAAACAGATAATCTTGTAGAAGAAATAGCTGATAAAAAAATTTTTAAGAATTTCTGTAGAAAAAAATAATTTATGTTCAGAGAGTGTACCAAGATTTTTGTAAACAAATATCGATCACATAAAAAAGGTTAAAAAATTTTAATATCTAGGAGAGACCAAGAAAATGGATTAGAAAAATCCGCCAAAGATGATAGGAATCATAGAATGCAAAGAGTGTATGGTCTGAATAAGAATACCTGTAACAAAAAAATGCAAAAATAACGCATTATAACTCTGTAAATAAAGCATAATGTTTATATGCTTGTGAATGGAATGCCTATCACTTAATTTCAAGTTAAAATTATTAGAGAGAAGAGTTATTAGGAAATTATTATATCCACTAAAAAGGAATGAAAGCAGGAAAAGTAATGGTCAGATATATAAAAACATGGAAAAAATTTAAGACACATTGAGAAATAGAAGATTGTTTTTCTTTAGGCATATATAGAATGAGTGACAACAGGTTAACGTAACAGATTTTCAAGTACCTTTGGGAAAAGAAGTTAACAACAAGCTGTATCCAAGAAATCAACAAAAAAATTAGAAAGAAATAACATAAAAGAGGATGAAATAACAGCAAAAAATATGTTTCGTAGGAAAGTGTGAGAAGTAGAAGGATTCGAGTAGGAAAGATAAGACGACTGGAACGAAGTGGTCCAGTTCCACTTTGGAAAGGAAAGAAAATGAAAGGAAAAAAACACATAACAAAATGATGAAAGAGCAGTGGAAGATAAGGAAATAACAAAGGATAAGGAAATTAAAGTGTTACGTTGTCCTTAGGCGGCCATAACGAAAAAAGAAGAAAAAAGTATGCGACATAAAATTAGCATATTTTAAATAAATCTCACATAAAATAAATCAGGCGATATTATCAGTTTATGAAAAATTTCGTAAAAGGATGATACTGTTAGTGTTGTTTAGCTTCTTTTTTCAGGTAATACGGGTTATAAAATATTCGAGAGTAGGCTAGAAGAAAATTTAGTTCAATAATCTGAAATATAATTTGATATAACCATAAAGATATGAAAAAAAAAAAATACATCAGTTTTTTTTAGTTTTTAGTAAGTAGTCTATAGCTTTTTTTAAAATTCAAAACAAAAAATATGATGAAAAATTTCACGATGCTGATTAAAGAAAGTAGTAGAAAAACAGAAACAGAAGAAAGTTAAAGAGGGCGTGTCATATAAAAACGAAGGACGACGAGTAGTAGTAAGGTAAGGTAATTTGGAAGTCTCGACAAGCAATTTTCCTGGGTACTAGGAGGGGAAGTCCTTTTGTTTACTCCGGATGACTGATGGACCTAAGAGAACAGAACAGCCTAACTGATCAGTGTAGAGCAGGAGAAAGAGGGTAAAAGTCCGAACCAAATGTGTGTGTGCGCGCGCGCACGCACACACACAGACACAACTAAAACACGAGAGTACGATAGAATCGTGGTTGGACTATAAATCGGGCAAGAGAACAACAAGGGTCGACGTGGTAGAGGAGAAATTCTCCCTCATTGTATAACAAGAAAAAAAAACAGTAGCACACAAAACGAACAAATGCAACGCGTACCCTATCCGGGGAGAATTTGGATTTTTATGTCAACAACACAAATAAATACATGCTTTGACAGTTGATATGAGTTAGGACAGTAGAATAAAATTAAGTATTTACTAAATAAACTTTAGGTAAATTAAAATCGAAACAAATCAAAAGTCACCCGAAGTTAAAACATTACATGTTATCTAAATTCAAGAATAAAGAAAACAATTACGATATAATAAGTTTATAAATGTACAAAGAAATCCTCAAATGCAGTTTAAATTTTTTATGAAATAACATACTCCTGCAAAACACAGCTATTTGTTACAGTCAAAATTCTAGATTAAAAAATACTTCAAATTGTATTCCTTCATAAGTTCCCAAAAAATTCGAAATAAGTATGCAATTTTCTTTATCCACGAAAATAAAACACCTCACAATTAGAAAAGTTAATAACTTTATTATAATTTTCCATTTTGGGTTGACAACCAATCTAATCTCATCTCGCTACTATAATAAAGAGACGTCTTTTTCGTTTGTTCCTGATAACCGAAAAACGATAACGAACTGATAACGAAATTTTAACTGTATCTTCATTATTACACCCGAATGTTTACCACAGTTCAAACCTCACCGATCTTTTACTACGTATTATAAAAAAAGTATAAATAACCTAGAACTTCTTTTACAAAATGTAATGTCATTGTTTATATCAATATCGACTTTTTTAGATAGTTTTTAGTGTTTAATAAAGTTTAGTGATAGTTTTTTTAGTTTTTAGTTAGTAAATATAACATAATTGTCTAACTTGGCGGTAACCCGCAAAAACTCATATTTACGCGAGTAAACTAGCATTATGCAGATTTTTATATCCTGACCTAAGAAGTTCCATCAAGGTAAGTCATTCACAAGCCCGGGCCTGTACCGGAGGGGAACAGTGATCTCAATGCACCGGTTCTAAATTTCGAATAGTTGCCCATCACCCGCCTGCGTAGGAGGCTTTACAGCCTCCCGATGGATGCATGGCAACAAGAATGGCACGCCACGACTAAGGGAAGGTCCTTGTATAGATTTATATAGAACTTGAGGGATGGTATGCCTCTTCTTTGTTTTTGAAGGCAACCGGTGCCCAGTGCTCTCCAACCACGCGAACTTGAACCACGCAATATTTTTTTCGGTTCCGCCTGGCAGCAGATGAGCTGTGCGTCTGCGGGGAGGTCCAGTCGAACAAACACATGATGTTCGTTCGACTGCCCAGCTCTTGAGGGGGCCAGAACTCAGGCCACCCTGGAACGTAGAGGTCAAGTGGAAAATTGGCCACTCGTAAGCGGCGAGTCAATATGGCGAGAGCCTCATTGTTGGACCGTGTGGGTGTTCCTTGATTCCATTGCGTTATTCAATCGGCATCAGAATTTTTTCGGGGAAAAATGACTCCTACCGTGCTGCTGTGGGAAGCTACTCGAGAGTGACGGCTGGCCACCAGCCAATAAAGCTCCAAGCACTTTAATATGATGGACAGGTACTTGATCTAGACGTAGCAGCATACTGCTTTCTTGACGTAAATTAATTTATAGTTGTCATATATATTTTAGTAGCTGATGAGGTGCGCCTACCCATTTTAGAATATATGATAAGTGAGCGGTAGGAAACAAAGAAAGTGGTGTGTGGCACCATGCTTAGTTCGCTCACGCAATTAGGTTAGCACCAGGAGCTAGTTAGGACAGGTAGCTTAACTGTTTCTAGACTCAGTAGCCGTTTGTGGCACAGACATTTGATCTTATGCTTTACTGCGACCGAATGGGGTGGTGGCGGGAGAAATACAATGCAAACCAAAAGCCACGCACATAAGTGGCATAGTTCAACTTTCAATTTCGGGGAAATTTTAGGACTACTAGAATATGATTGTAGACAACGTAAATCTACGCCAGAGCGTCCTCAAAGGCTTGAGTAGCAATGTATACGCTCGGCTCAAAATCGAATTCAACCTTTAAGAAATATGTTATAAGTTATGAATAGCATAGAATCTGATCACATCATAATTACCAAAAAGAATTTTAATCTTTTAAGTTTTACACGCATATAGCTCGGGTATAGCCGCAAAGTGGGATGCTAATTATTTTTATACTTCTTTGATATCTCGTTAATATAATTTGAGTAGATGCATAAATTCGGTTGAATAAAATAAAAAAATTCACTAAATATAAGAAATATAAATTACCGATACAGAGAAAACTTACTACTTTATTCCGAAGATATACTATACACATCGTAGCGTTCTTTAAAAACACAAATTTAAATATTTCAACCCCCCCTCCCAAAAAAAAACCCAATATTTCCTAGACGTTTTCGTAAACAATATAACAATATATTTTACGTAACTTACTAAATCAAATATAGCCAAATTAATTCTTCCAATATGGTTTAAATCACTTAAGAGCAGAAACAAATGTTCTGGTAAATAGATCTTTTCATTAATTTATTTTTTATAACGATGATTTGAGATTAGTTAATGTTGCTGCTTTAAAAACCTCAAGAATCGAAGAAAATTTTAACAGTAGTACTGGAAAAGATTTAGACGTAAACGATAAAAAAATAATATTATTATAATTAGACAGTAAAACACCATAAAGTACAAGCGACAGTTCTATAGCTCAGTGAAAGCCTTTTGTTCTTGAAATGAGTCTCAAAAAAAAAATGTATAATAAGATTACAATCTCAAATTTATATAATAATTTAATCAAACCTAAAATATTATTATCAAAATCCCAAGATTATTATTTAATCAAACCTTTAAATAGCATTTAAAATAATAATCATTTTGCAATGTTTTTACCGTAACTTATTAAAAAAAGAAAATAATAAAACTAAATAATTAGAAAACGGCTACGCCATAACTATTAAATTAAAATAACTTTGTATAGAAATAACTGAAGAGTTAACTGAAACGAACTAGTTTTATTAACAACTGAAAAGTTATATAATTAATTAAAACATCCAATATCACTTAAATAAACATTACATGTCAGTAAATATATTTAAATAAAACCGTTTGAGGTAGATATATCAACAACAGAACCAAAGCGAAATGAGAACTAGAAGCGATGTGATATATCCTTGCATAAACACTTGATTTACATAAAAAAGACAGCCGATTGAGGGCTTTCTGTGAATATTAATGAATCGTTTTTGTCGACGTTTCTTTTGTTTTAGTTGAGTTTTTTTTAAATATTTAAATAGTCCACAGAACCGTAATACAACTAGTCCCATGTAAATATTATTAAAAAAAAAACGAATTTGTATTAGATGAATACAAATATGGGGTTAAATAAATGAAGAGCATAACTTTTATATAAAAAAACTGATATGAATGAATGTTTTATATTAATCAAAATAATTTTTAACAAACTGATATAATCGTACATAATGCTGAACCAGTTTGTTTTACAAATTAAATATCACATTTACTTCTAATCGTAATGTATTCTTTTAAAACCGGTTACAAGTTACAATGACAGAACGAAAAAGTTATCACAGTATACTTAAAATTTCAACAGAATTCGGTTTGAAAAAATCGAAAATATTTATAAAATTTTTCTTTAATCTGAATTTTTTTAAATATACTATTCTACAAATGTCTATTTCTCATCATGACTGCTTTTGCCTTACATTCAAAGTATCTATAAAAATCCAAAAGAAGGAATCCAACTTTGATGTTACTTGTATGTAATGGATCGGTTTAATATGGTATCCAGATAATTTAACTAGTTATTCGTAAAGCAGGAAAATACTCGTAAAACTTTTCCTGGTTAAAAAAAATCAAGGGACTAAAACGGAAGTACTGTACTACTCCAACTGTATCCGGTAGTAGCAAACTACCTTAAAAAAGTAAAAAAGATACTGGATGCACAGAACACCTGGTGAAGTAGTCCTGACACCAGATATAAATCATTTTAGACTTATATTACATTTTAAATGTTAATTATATAGTCAGTTTTCTGCGCAAGAAATAAAAAAAAAGGACAGTGCTTGTTTAATACACCAAGAACTGATGAAAGTAAAGAAATACTTTAACTAACTTGCTCAGATCACTGATCGACCTAAATAAGGTCCATTAATTCGACCTTATGGCACTTTTTTATGTGTTTCTAATGCATTTAACAAAGGTCAAGTCGATTTTTATGAATATTTCATAAAAATTTAATAAGGTTCCTTGTATAGGCAAAAATGATGTATATGTAACGATTTTTCAATAACAAAAAAAGTTGTTTAAACAGATTCAAGGGTAAACGTTGATACTTTTCTTAAATAAAGTCGGATGTTGAGAGATCCGGTAGAAGAGAAGTTTCCGTCACCAACCCACCGCTGCCCCAAAATGAACAAGTGATCCACCTCTACTCATGATGTCACTTACCATTTCCAATATGTTTCTAAGTTCCTTAAATGTAAGATAATTCACTCTTTCACCCTTTACTCCATATTTTAATCCTAATAGTGATGTTACAGAAACCTTTTTCGTACTACTGTACAGGATAGTACCTTCCTCAGTACCGTATATTATTAAATAATTTCCTTATTTATCGGATAGTCTTATTTATAAAAAAAAGAACAGAGAAAAACACTGGAAGTAATGTCATCATAGGAGGTAATCCCTCAACAGTCACCATACATGTCCTGTATCGTGGAAGTAGTGCTTACTACATTGCCAAGACAATATTATTACTTTCGAATTGGTAAATTTAAAACAATCTATGCGATCGATCGACAATAGTAGTTTGTAATTTATATAATTTTCAATTATTGTACCATCTGTAAAACTGATCTTCTCTTCACAAAGCAATTACCCAAAAACAAAGTGTTTCTAAAAGAATATATGCAAGCCTACTAACAAAAAACTTTCAGACGTTCAAATTATAATTAACAAACAAAAAAATACACGAGTCAGTAGAGTATGTGAACTTTAAATGTTTTACAGAAACTACGGTATCGAGAACATCTACGAGGAGGTGGGATAGATTTTCAATCTTTCAACCCGAAAGTTCTGAATAAGAATCCCTGTCATTTTTTAAACAAGATAAACAAAAACTTTACTTTATGGGATAGATTTATCCCTTAAAATAAAAAATCCTCAGAGAACGTCCATATTATTTTTCTATTTATAAGTACGGAGAAAAGTAATAAATTGGGAAGACCACCATCCTTAAGTAAAAAGTACAACAATATAAGAGTGTGTAGTCATATAATTTGATCCGTACAAAAAAAAACTGTTCATCTACCACTTCATTAATCTTCTCAAAATTTGATCCACCCGAACTTTTTCTTTTCACAAGATCTTAAGAAACTTGAGATGTATTATCTAAGAATATTTAATCTGAATTTAAAAAAAGTATTACTTTTATAAACGATTTACCATGAACTAAAGTTATATACTCACCAGGATGAATGACGTAACGGTTTTAAAGAGGTAACAGAGATGAAACACATTCAACAACCGTCAGTTCTGTACTTGAAGGTTGTTAGCAAAAAAAAGGATTTCATGATAAGCCTTCTTACCTGTAAAAGAAATATAAATTATAAAAATAAATTTAATATCTTCAAATATATTACAGTTAGTGAATTAATAATATAAATATTACCCTGCTGAGTTATTGGGTGCATCCCAATAAATTGTCATTATTTCACAACAGAAAGGAGAACGTTATTTGTTTCGCCGATTGAAATTATTTTTGTGTTACATTGATGGATACAAACGATTTTGGTAAAAGAGGCACTAGTCATATTTTATTTCTCTGACAGTAATGATGTTTACTATACAATGAGTCCCTGTGGCGAACGGAATGGTGTAACGTTTAGAGCGAAATATTATTTGTATATTATGGAATTAGTATAATGATATGCTAATATTATGCAGCATATTAGGATTCTATTTGCTTTGATACCTCTTTTGCATAGTTGAAATCTCCTGATGAAGTGTTTCTCGCGCTCACCGCTCACTGCGCCAAGATTTTCCGGGAAGAAATCTAGGTGCGAGTGCAGGAAGTGTACGTTTAAGGACATATTACAACCAAAATTTTTAAAAGATGTTATAAGATCGTTGACAATATCACGGTAATTTTCTGCCTTTCGATTTCCCAAATAAACTCTGAGTAACATTTTTGAATGTTTGCCAAGCTGCTTTCTCCAGTGGATTCAATAGTTACTCAAATTTTTCATCATGCATTAGAGATCGTATTGGACTAACAAATATTCCTTCTTTAATTTTTGTATCACTAATTTTAGGAAACTTCTGTTTTAAGTACATGAAACCAGGAGTATTGTCCATGGTCTTGACGAAATTCTTCATTAATCCTAGTTTGACATGTAGTATCGGAGTTAGATACATATTCTTAGGATTACACAATAGGTCATGTTTCACATTTTTCTGTTCAGGAATGAGTGATTTGCGTTTAGGCCATTCTTTTCTAATGAAATGGTTTTTTCTGTCACTACTATCCTATTCACACAAAAAAAACATCAGTACTGTGTGTAACCAAGCTGGAGACCAAGAATAAATGCAATTACCTTCAAATCTCCAACATATATTCCATTCAAATCTACAAATATTCCATTCATACAATGCATATGTGAAACTTCAGATTCTGTTTTTAGAGGAATGAATGAGCAAGCGCCATTCTGTAGGGTTATGTACATTACATAGTGTCTTCATAATAGAAGAAATGTCATTAAAAAAGATAAAGCCATTCTCTTCAGAAAGTCTTTAAATTCAAAATGACAATTACGATAAGTACACATCTTTGTATTCTTTTGAATACAATTCTTTTGCAAGCACTTCAGACTGTTTTTTGAATAATTTTAAATCTCGAATGAGATCGTTAAGATTTTCTTGAGTCAGTAAATGAAGCTCAGATGAACTGCTTTGTTCAAAAGTTGCATCATCAGAATCTATTTCTTTTTCTTCCTTACTTCCATCAGACTCTGTGTTCTCTTCATCTAATGTCACATGTTCTGGAGGCTTTGGTGTGGGCAATTCTTCGCAGTGTGGAACTAGTCTCATTGCAGATTGTAAGTTAGGGTACACTACTGTATGTTTTGATTTTGACGTAATTCCTTTAATGTTTGTTAAGCAGAAGTAACAGTCAAAAGAATGATCTTTGGGTTCCCTCAAATCATAGGGATAGCAAATGGCATGTGCCATTTTTCCATGTAGTGAGAAGCCTAGAACACGATAAACAACAGATATGTGGGGCAGGGAAGTGGTCCCCGACTTTACATCCAAAATAAAGTTCATAACACTTTTTTACTAATGGAATAAGGTTTCGCCTTTACATATGTGTATGTGGTTTCGCCACATACATAACAAAAATTTTAGGATGATTTAAACAAACTCTAGGCATTTTGTAACTAACGACTAATAAAAAGAAGTTGTGAACATGTAATACACAATAATTCAGACACACAAAGCACTCACAATGACTTGTTTACTGCTTCACTACAATCTCACAACTGGCATCGTTCTGATAAATGTGTGCTACACTAGATCATGTTTGTACATAAATACACACGTCTGAACCTACACAACAGTAGCAACGCTATCCTTTGAGTTAGCTCATTTGGTTCATCACATTTTGAATGCTCTACGAGCTTTTACTTGACAATGGACAAATAGACGAAAAAACGTTTTAAAATATTTAAAAAAAAAAAAAAAAAAAACTGTGAATGACGGAGAAATTCCGTATACATATTTGAAAACAGGATAAAAAACTGCATTAAGTACACCTATTGGTACTCGTGAGACAAAAATCATGTTGACCAGTGTAATCAGTCAAAAAATGGGGGACGGGTTTTTTTTTATCTCTACCCCATTAACAGTAATTAATAAAACGTCGAGCATTTCGTGACCCAGGGATCCAAAAAAAAGGTAGGGAGTAATGTTCATACGTACGTACGTACGTGCGTGTGTTAGTGTGTTTGAAACTTAATAACGTTTAACTGGATAATCCGATTCTGATGAAATTTTGTACAGAGATTCGTATATATGGGGCAATCTGATGGTACAATGTTGGGGATTAATATCTCAAGGGAAGTAAATATTTATTGACCACAACAAACGTATTGGGCTCAAAATTCTCAAAATTTTGCAAATATAATCCCGCTTTATATTAAGCAAGTACATACGTGCATGCTTATCTTACCATTTAAAAAAATTCCCCTTCCCAAAAATCGTAAAAAGCTATTATTTTTATTTATTGCATATTTTAACCGAATTTGTTTAATGTCTTCCTAGGCTTAATGCAAGTAATACAAAAAAATACTTTGAAGCAATACTAGTGATAGGGAAACTGATCAAAATTTTAAATTATTAATTTTTTTAATTTTTTAAAACTTCTTTGGTTAATTTAAAATTTTAATAATATTAAAGTTTAAAAAATAAACTTTTAATAATAATATAATAAAATTTCATCAAATTCAACCCCACTACCAAAAAATAAATCTTAAGTAACTTTTTACAGGTTATACATTTTTCAATAGAACTTTTTACTTTCTTCAATTTATCATAATAAATATAGAAAAATCAAAAACATTTGTTGAAAGGTGATTTTTGAAGGTTGGGGAGCAAAAAAACATTTAAAACATAGTAACTTTTAAATTTTTTTGAATTTATTTAAAAAGATAATGATAATTTTACAATAAAATTTCAACATAAATTATTCCCATTCCAAAAAAAAAAATCTTAGGTTACTTAAATGGATAATAATTTTTCCAGTATACAACAAGACATAACCAATCCCATGAAACTATTACAACCTTAAGTTAAATTTATCAAACATGGCACCGCTGTTATATAAAATTAGTTATAATATACAAATAAAAATTAATTTAACCAACAATTTGATTTTTATATTATAACTTTGTTGCCAGATTTTATTATTGAAAATGACAGTCATTTTCAAAATGACTTTAATGCAAACCGAATAAACCTCTCGTATAAATACAACGGTTATAATTTGGTATTTTCCTAAAATATAAAAATAATTAACTCATTTACAGTTCACATAACGATTATTTTACATATATATTCATTTCTATGTTACAGAATTAATTCAGAATTTATTTTCCAATTTTTTTCTTTTTAAATAACAATTCCTCTTTGTTTTATTAATTACTATTCCAGATTACTACACTTATTTTATTATTTCATTTATCAAACTATTATTTCATTTATGATTTATCTAACAAAGATACAGCTAAATTCGTGATTTACCCTATGGTTAAATAAATTTAAAAAAAATAAAAATATACAAATAAAACTACAAAAAAAGAAATAACATTTTATTTTCACTGAGAATGTGAAAAGTTTTTTTATTGATCTGGTGAAGTAGTTCTTTGTTTTCCATAAAATTAAGATCATCCGGGTCAAACAAATCTTACAAAAAGAAAAAACTAGACTGTACACAGAGAAACTCATAAAATTTTTCAAAAAGTTTCATTCAAACAGCAAATCAATTCCGTACTTTTCAAGTTATATTCCAGTAAAAAAATAAAAATATACAGACTGAACTGAAAACATTCTTTTTTTTTAAGTCGAATTAAAAGTAAATTTATCAACTTTTGAACAATATTGTATTATATAGGCTTTATTAATGAAATGAATAATTATATTAATCAATGTTCTATTAATTCTGGCGTAAGAAAACCGTAATTACAATAGAGTAGTGATTTATATCGTAGCGTACAATTCTGAGCTGTTAATTCCATGGTCATCTAGGTGAGATTATCTTCAGATCTTTTATTTTTCACATTTTTTTATAATAGTTTACACCAATTTGGTATAATTACATTTTTATCATTGTAGGACATAACTTAAAAACGCAAATTCTATTTAAAAATAAATTATCATAAAAATACTGATTCGGATTTAATTTATTTTTATACTAACATCTTTATAGTTCATCTAAAAATATAATGGAGAAAATGAAAAACATCAGCAAATTAAATAATAAAAGTGATATACATTGACAAACGAGTATATAACTCGTCCATTTTGTACTGAATTTATTAACAAACTGGGCTGTACAACAAAACTGAATAGTTAAAGTAAAAATTAGTATTAAATACTAATTTGGAAATATATTGAAAATGCAGTGGTAAAAAAAGGTTACGGATGAAGTAGCGTTTTTGTAACTGAAATTTTAAACATCAATCTTTTAAAATATTTACTTAACTGCAAATTCAAGGAAAAATGACAAATGTTTAATTTATCAAAACCATTGTAATACAACGCATCTAATAAGGAACTGAGAAAAGCATAACACTGATTAGTAGGAGATTCTAGGAGAAAAAAAATTACGCTAAAAGGACTGAAACGTAAAAGATGAAATTTGTTGCATAATAGATGGTACAGATTGAAAATGAGGAAGACGACATGAGTGCATTTGTAGGATTGGCAATGCAATATGCATAATCAGAGAAAAATATTTTTGAAAGTAGAAACAATGCAACGAATCTTTTTGGGTACACAAGGTTGCGTCAGGAATGAAAAGGACATACATGTACAGACTATTTACCATTGGTAGTTTGCAACGGAAACTTCGTCTCTGTTAACAATTTCCATCACTCCGTTTAAGAAAAAAAATATAGTGGTCGCCATTTTGAAACCAAACATTTCACAAAAAAAAAGATTAAGGCATAACAGTTGTAAACATCTTACTGATAAGACGCTTTTCTTTTAAAGTTGGCTAATTTTAACAATTGACAATCAACTGTTATGAATATAATAATTTTAAATTTTATTTTCATTTTAATTCTAATTTATAAAAAATTGTATGCACAACTATAAAATTCATAATTAATAATCCCATTAATTAATAAATTAATTATTAATTCCATTAATAAATAATTAATGATGATTGAGGAATAAACCGTAATCCCCCTTCCACTATTTTTATATAAAAAAAAAGTTGCACACACGTCTTCAGTCTAATATCAAGAAACCTTTGTGCAAAATTTTATAAAAATTGTAAAAAGATTTGGCGTAAGTGTGTTTTAAACAGATAAACATATAAAATGCAAAAACATCGAGTTAAAATAAGATTTCATTTTTTTAGGTTAAAAAATACAACGAATATGAAAATAAATAAATAGCTGTTTTAACATTAATTTAGGTGATATAAAAGTAATGAATATTATTGTCATAAAAAAAAAAAAAAAAAAAAAAATTATTTTAATAATAATAAACTGAATATTTAATTACAGACATTAATTTCTCATGTCTTTTTTTTTACCAATATGAAGTATAAAATTATGAAATAAGTTTTTGAGGATGAAAAAAAGAAATATTTGCAATAAACCTACGTAGTAAATACAATGAATGTTATCTAAATGTAATTTAATAATAATACTTTAACAAAATATTTTTATTCGTAACGCGACGAAAATAATGGTGAAAGATTTTGGAAAAATACAAATATCATACGATAAACTGTTTCTAATATACATTAATTTAAACTACTTAAAATTTGTAAACTAACAAACTTTATGAACTTAACTAACAAACATACACAGTTTAATTACAGATATACCAGATTAATAATTAACTAATATAACATACGCTTTTGCAAAGAGAAACAACTAATCATAAAGAGCTCAAAAGGTGAGAGAGAGAAACGAAAAGAGAAAGAGTTAGACAGCATTTCATACGATCGTATCTCCATGAGTTACAGTTACCGATTCAATAACCCCTAGGTTACCATACACAATCGATTGGTAAACAATACCCGTATATAATTTACATCATAAATTATAGTAACTACAGTATGAGACACCGCCCTGAGTCGATGATGTTTGCAGTTTAACTCCTCCCTGGCGCAAGATTACGGATACGGTTGGTTAAGCGATTTTTTTATTGTTTTAGTATAAAAGATAAACAACTTTTCAATTTTGTACGTAAAAGTAATAAAAAAATATCTGCCCTTTAGCTTAAAACATATTTGTCGCCATAATGTCATGAAGTTTATTTTCTGGAAGGAGTTGTATAAATTTTTGAATAGACGTATTATGTATGAATAGTCTTATGTAATAAATATATATATATAAAATAGTCTAATAGTTTTGTATTGTTGAATAATCGAAACATTGACCCTGACATTTAAACAACGTATCTGTTTTAATAAAAATATTATTAACTTGTAAAATTAATTTGTAGCCTGTAATAGACATGAGAAATATAACATACATTCAAGTCATTGATTTTCGTCTCTCCTACCTAATAGTAACAAAATAATAGTATAATTTAAGAAGGAAAAAAGTACTAATTATACCGTAACGTTTAAGGAAATATGCAAGTACTTGGGAAGTTGGCAACTTAGAATCGAACGCGAAGAGAAAGTAAAAAACAAATATCAACGAAGAGATTCTGAAATATGAAAGCATTGGTAACATCCAGGCGAATCGGATATAGCTAAGAGAGGTTTGCTTTCTTTGGATAATCAAAAACGTAGTGCGAGTAGTACTCGAATAAAGCCGAAGCCCTTTTTCGGACTTGGGACTGAAATACCGGTACTTGAGGCTCTGCTGTATATCCGTGTAGGATATCTAACAAGAGAATTTGGCACCAAGGGTGGATATTAGTTCCCAATGATGTGGAAAATGGGAAAAATGTCACAAAGGCCTTGTGACATTTTTTGATCCAACCAAACGTATAGTTTGGTTTCAGCGCTGAATCAGATTGAGTGTTTGATCGGTCATCGGCGCGGTGGTTCCATCTTGCGCGATGAATGGATTGGGTAATTCCACAATTAGGATATGAACCCGATAAAGTCTATGGTAAGCCTAAACTAAATTCCCCGATCGAAATCCGTTCCTCTAGCAACAGAACCTTATTGAAAGAATCGAATATGGGAATGTTTAATTCAAATGTCTCTTGGGCGGGCACGTTAGTTGCGTTCTAGATTTTGATTGGCATCTGGGAATGTGAGTAGAGCAGCCCGCGAAGGCAATCGTAGTAGTAGCATTGCTTTTGTCCGCCAAGAAACTGTATCTCGGTAGTTTGCAACTACTAGGGATGCGGATGATCTTACTCAACGGTACACAAACGATTGCAAATATGGAATAAAGCTAAGTAAGAAGCACGTAGCTCGAAACAATCCTGTAAGGCCTAGAAGCAAGTTCCATTGTCGTTCATTTGAAGTACTATTGCACCACATGGGAAACCCATAAGTGTCTGCTATCCTGTGCGTTATACATGGTTGTATACGCTTCGACCATCAACAAAAAATTTTTATATTTTTTAAATTAAAATTAAAACTAGGCAGATAATCATAATTTGTTTTAATTGATTAATATAAATTACAAAACTTAATAATTCCATTACATATTTAATATTCTCCGAAAATGTTTGAAATTATAGTTTAAATAAACATATAAATTTTAAAATAAAACAATTTACACAAATTATTTGAAATAATAAAACAAGGAAAAGTAAAGTAATTTTAATTTGGCTTAATTTCGTAGTAACTATAAAAGTAATAATAAATAAATAAATTCGAATAATAACAAAATATTTGATTCCAACATTTTTTTATGAAGTTTACGCTATAAATATATAATATTAATAAAACGGTAAAGAAATAGATGAAAGTAATGGAACAAAGAAAATAAAATAACTGTATATATAAAAAAAACTATATTGTAAAATAAAATAAGAGGAAATCTTTCCTACTTAAATGACAAATTGTCAAAGAAATTATGCAAATTAAAAAGAAAAGTTGCAAGATAAAAACGACGAAATCGATGCCAAAACTTTCATCACTGGACCATTACTTCCTCTAATAATGTTCTTTGTAATATATCTTTATCTAAATAACAACAATAAAAATTAGGTTTAGGTTAATAATAATAAATTAACGAAAAGAAGATATTTTCAGCATCTATAGATGTATAATTTTAATTATATAAAAAAAAACCTTTATAATCAACTCAAACAAGTGCAGTAATGATGTTAAAAAATACTTCATTATCTATAATTACTACACGTTTCAAATTCAACCGAGTTTTTAGTTTCAAACAGCAAAATAATTTATTCATTAAAAACATATTAGAGGACGTACTTTATGTTACTTTCTCTTTTAAAGGTGTATATGTTGAGCAAATTCATCTTACAAACAAGCTACATAGTTAGTTACCTAAGTGTCGGTGCATTTAGTATATTTATAATAATAATAATAATAATAATAATGTATTATAACCACCGATGTTCATAGGGAAATGGTACAGTTTTCCGGAAGGTGCTGGCTTTGATTCCATTTCCTCATACACTATAAATATTACAAATATTAAAATTTATTAGACAGAAGATGCCGGTGTAATTTGGTGGCTGGGATTAAATTAACCACACGTCCCAGAATGGTCGATCTGTACAAGACTAGATCTCATGTTATACATATCATCTCATCACATTGGGCCGAGTGGGAGGGGGTTATTTATTGTTCACTATTTGAACAGATTGAGTACATTAGAAAAAATATATATATATATATATATTACATACACTAATCTGTTATTTTAACTACCTAGACACATCTTTATTTCGTCTTTGACGCATATACACATTCTGGTATAAAAGAGGCACTAATCCAGGTTACTTTCTCTAAGAATAATGATATCCATAACACAAATACTTTCTGTGGTGATCAGAACGAAGGTAGAACTATTAAGTCTGAATATATTTTTGGTGGGCTTGGTACGCTGACATGCAACCAGTACCCCTTATTTGGCTTGGTAAAGAAGGAAACGGGGAACCACCTTAGTCCTCACTTTTCTAATAAGCCTGGCGTGAGATTCTTATCTTATAATATAATCTGCGTGCTCGTAAGTACAAAATATTAATAATGAAATTAATTAAAAATGTATTTCAAAAAATACATTTATCATTCAACAAAAAAAGTCTGCATTATTAAAATAGGTGAAAAAAGAGTAATTTAAAAATACTTGTTTAAACAGTGGTTCTATTTAAATTAATTCTACAATCAAATAACTTTGTTATTTAAATTAATTTCCCTCAGTAAGGTGAATATAGGCTATAGTATTGCTCTTCGTAACAATAGGCGCATAAATTTATTGTTTTAGACTACGGATACAGTTTTTCATATACGTAACTAAATCAACCGAGATAAAAGTGGTACTGATCAAATTTACTTTCAAGGAGATAAATAATATTTACTTTTGTAGCCAGTCTCTATAATAAATATAGTGAATGTGTTGCTGTAATGTCTACCGATCACCTGCAGTTCGGTGGGATAGGATATGGAACAATATATTTGGATTTGTTAAGAAGGCAACTGAAAACGACTGCAATCCTCACTTCTAATAAGCTTGCCATGATATGATTGCTGTCTCACATCAGGACGCCAAATCAATCTTCCGTTTTCATACTTAACATATATGGGCAAATTAACATTAATTTAATATACATTAATGAACTTAATTTTATCAAGTAATAAATTATTTTTTAGAAAAAATATGAATAATTTTATATACACACACACACACACACACACACACACACACACATGTAACAACATATATATATATATATATATATATATATATATATAGTTTTCGATAAACTAAACAAAAAAGTTACATAAGGAATGAAATATAACAAAAAAAAAACAAAATGTATTCAACAGGTGTACTGTTACATGCATGGACAGGTATATTATTGAATAATATGAACGTGATTTGTAATACCATCCGGATAGTTAGAAAGGACTGTAAACTTACCCCGGGTATAAGGTATTGGTGCACTACAGCACGGTTGGCAAGTTCCTTTTACGGGCTTCAAGCTTTAAGGATCAGTTAGGAAGGGGAGATCGAGGTACTGGTTATACTGACAGATTCCTTCCATCCCTTCCACTTTCCTCTGTAGTGTAATTTTTCAAACCATTGAAGATTCATTCCCTTCTTTTTACTACTACCTGATTCTGTATACTACCCAAACCACCCTATAACAACCCCTCAAGAATAATCACCCTTCATGAAATGTTAGTGTGTGCGTATTATATTGTAAAACTTTCTTCTTTTCTCTTTGAAATCAGAAAAAAAAGAAAGCGAAAAATTAAAAGCAATCAATAATATGAAATTACTTATAATTTAATTTTTTTTTTTTTTTTAAATTTTAAGTTCATTCAGTTTAAATGCAGTTAATGAGATTAAATGACGACGTTTAATAAGCAACAATTACCCGTTTTAAGCAAATATGGCCATAATGAAGGAAATTTAGTCCCCGTAGATTAGTTGGAGAAAAGAGAGGTAAGTTATTTTGTTCAAAAAATGTTAAATAACAACAAAAACAACTGAAAATCATGAAATGACAGATGGCACAGTTATAATACAAAGATACCCACTTTCTTTACTCTAAAAATTTTGGTAGTTTCATTAAACGTATACGTAATTAAAATTTATTTTCTATTAGGAATTTCTATTTTATTTTATTTATTAGAAAATTACTCTAAAAATTTAATTTTGGATGTAAATATGTAACCTACACATGTATAACAAATATAAAGTTATAAATGCTATTACATATCTATAGGAGATACCAATGGTTGCATGTGTAATACGATGCCTTAAACACAAAATAAGCTATTAAACTCGTGAAAAATATAACAAAACCGGAAAATATTGACAGACAGAAAAAAAATTACAATTAAAAAGTTTAATGAATTAAGCAGATGATATCCTCATCCCTCCGTATTAATCCTAGATGGGATCATAATATCACCTCTCACTGTTTTAGTTAACGCGGGGTCAAAGCGTTCCTGTATTCAGTCACACGAAGGGTCAAAGGTTGACCTCCCCACTGCATCCGTTCACCTAATCATCTTGTCACCATTCTGAAATGACTTGAATGACTAAAAGAGGGATAGGATGGGATGTTCTACAGGTTTGATAAATTGAACTAGAACAGGTGCAACTGTTTGGGGACAATTAATTAATTAATTAATTTAGGTCGTTGACTCTATATATATATATATATGAAGAAAGAGAGAGAGAGAGAGAAAGATAATTGATGTTACAGCGGTTTTAACGTCATACTGCTACGACATTCAGTTAAATTAATATCATTCAAACATCAATTTATACTAATACTATATCTCCAGGATGGACATACACACACAAGTTATTAATTTCAATTTCACAAAGAAATGATCGTTGACACAAACATATTTCAAATAATATATAAATTGGCCTTGATTAATTAATGCCATTTATTATAATACATTAAAGTGAAGATTTATTATTGAAACATATACATCAATTAAAAATAATTTTTATAAATTCAAATCTTCCTCATTAATTTCTCTTAGTTAATATTATATAAACAATACTTTTTTGCAATTTATTAAATATATGTTACGCGTTCTTTAAACTTAAATTGAGTATTCTGTGTTACAAGAAAATAAATTAAAATACTTCAATTATATTTAGTAAAATTTTGAAGTAAAACTTCAAGGTGAATTATCAGATTCATCCTAAATAAAAACCTGTGCAAGACAAGGCGATGGACTTTCCCCAGTACTACTCAACTACACCTACTACCTTGAAAAGGTAATAAAGAGAATGGTAAAAAAAAAAATTGAAAATCAAACATTTCAAAAAACAGTAAAAAGAATGGCGAAAAAGAAATTGAAAACCAAAACATTAAAAAAAAAAAAAAACACAGTAAAACTACGAATAAAATCTAAAGGACTTGGAATTGATATTTTGGCTTTTGCAGATAATTTAATACTGTAACAAGACCATTATAATGAATTCCTTCCAACTAAGAAGAAAGTATGAGAAAATAATAATAAAAGGAACCTGGAAGGGAACTAAAAGCTGTTGTTCTACGAGAAAGGTTATCAGCCTGGAATAGGAATTCATGGGAAAATGTAAGGGCGCGGACGATGAGAATTCTCACGTTTCAACTAGGTTATTGGCTCTGCAGATCAAGAGGGTATAAATACTCCAGAACCAGCAAGTTAAGAGTCTATTAAGCGAGTCCTGCGAGGCCATGTTCGATGCGATTGTGAGACGGCGTCAGCGTTTGTCATCAGTCAGCGTTTACAACAGCGTAACAACGAGTACGTCACATGTATTCCAGTGTGGACAGTGGGGTGAATGCAGGAAGTTGTTTGGCGAATTATTGGTAGACAACAGTAAAAGTGACAGTATTAAATTCATTAATAAAGTATGCTGTAGTTTTATTGTAAACAGCAAAGATATGTACAGATAATGGAATTGTACGAACTTTAGACTTGTCTGATCTTATCTTGTTGTTAAGGTTATTAATATTAGCGGTCTTTACTTAATTGAACTGTATTCTGGTTTTTATGATTTAACTATCTTTAAATAAATCCTGTCATTTGAAATACTATTTTGTATGTAATTTATTCACTATTATTATTATTATTATTATTATTATTATTATTGTTATCATTATTATTATATATTTCCTATGTTCTTAGAGTAATACATCGTATTTATATAAACATTTTTATTTGTTAGTTTCTCAATATCATCATCAAGCCGCGATAACGGAACAATACTTTTAGAAAAAAACAGAAGAAGCAAAACAAAAACTCTAGATCTTAGAAAAACACGCAAATAAAATAGGTTAATAAATTTTATATGAAAAAAAAGAATAGCTGTTTAACACTCGGATTAATAATATAGAAATTAAAATATTAGAAAATAAAACAATCAAATAAGTAAATAAATATTTAGAAGAGTAATAATCCTAACAGAGCTAGAAAAAGAAGTAATGAAAAGCTAGAATATAGAAACTAGAAATAGCGTATCATTTAATTAAATCTGTAAAATAAACAATCCATATCAAGAAAAACCAAATTAAGACACTATAAAATAGTAATCCTTGCAGAAGCCTTATATGATTAAGAAACATTAAAAACAATTTCTAACAAAAACATAACCAGGGTTGAAAAAAGAATTCTTAGAAAAATATACACTCTGAAATATAAGGATGGAATGTACCAGCCAAGAAAAGCGGAAGTTATATCAAGAAATAAAAAAATTGAAACAACAATGAGGAAAAAGAAGGATAAAATTCTATAAGCATCTATATAGAATGAAAGATAACAGACTGACAAAGAACATCTTTATACTAATAATGAAAAAAATACAAAAACAATTTTACTGACATACTGAAAAAGACCGACCTCGAGAAACTAAAAATAAACAAAAATTTTATATATTAAAGAGATACATTTAGGAAACTGGTTGATGGAATTTGTTAAAAAAAAAAAAAAAATTAAAAAAATTCAAGCGAAGTGAAGAAAGAACAAAAAAAAACCAGATAATGAGGAAGTTTGGAAGTTTAAAACAAAAATATTTTAATAAATATTAACAATTACACTAAAAAATGCCAGAATTTTTTAATAACTTAGGTGTATAACAAGGTTTCGCATAAAAAATCCAGAGAAAGTACTCACAAAAATTGTTCATTAAATAAACTGTTTAAAAAATACTGTAATTTTTAATTATTATCTAATTAAGATATTTTTTTTTTTTTAAATAATAAAATACTTTAATATTTTTTGTAAGGTTACTGTGATATAAAGTAACTTGTTAAAAGTAATTCTTGTAACATATGAACGAACGACTTTATTTAGAAATCTATTATTTACACATATAAAATCCACAGGGAATTAAAAAAGGTTGTACCACTATCAATAGTATGTTTAAAAAAGAAATTAAAAATAAGAAAGATTGACTTGAAAAGAGAGCATGTATTTGGGAGTGAATAAAAAGAACAGAAGAATTATAAACCTCTGCTATTATTCTTTCACTTGATCAATCTCTTTCTTCACAAAATGTCGTATGATCTATTCCGTTAAATATAACGTTTGTTTACTTTCTAGGATGCATCTAATTGTTTTGAAAAACGACGATGTGATTTAAATGGTTTAAAATGAATTTCGATATGTATTTGTTAATAATCTATTGATAAAAAATTGTATATTCAAATCTTCTGGTTATCTTATTAAAAGCAAGCACAGTAAACAGTATATGTTATTGCGAAAGGATCTATCTAGATGAACCAGAATTGAAAATTCATATCAGTATTCAATTTTCTGACCAGTAGAACTTCATAAAGACCAACAAAACTTTAGTATATTAACTATGTAAAAAAAAGAAGTGATTTCCAAGATCGTTCTTAATGTTAAGGATTCCATCAGTACATTAATTCAGAAGGATAAAAAGACATTTCTGCTTAGTGAACCTTTATTACTTCATTATGATTAAAATAATAAATAAATATTTTTAATTCATTCATTTACGAAAAACTGTAAACATTTTTATATCTAAATTCTGTAGGAAATAATAGCAAAAAAAAAAGAATGTAAAGAAAAGATTTTTTAAATATTCTATTCAAGAAAATAATTTTATTTACTGGAATTTTTTAAAGCAGGAGAATATTTTATTTAAAATCCTAAGAAGTAAAGATATAAACTAAAATATTTTACCATTCAAGAACTGCGGAAAAAAAATTCCTTTCGGCACGTCGGATGGTAGAGGTAGATTTCACCGGTGCTAAGTAGGGGATAAAAAAGATTTCCACCTTAAAGTTAAGTCACCTTAAAGTTTACTCAATATGACAATGGTTGCATGTGAAAAAAGTTTCATACGACAATAAACCCTACCTACATACATATATACGACAAGCTCCCTTCTTCTTACAATTCCAGTAATATTTTGGTCATTCCTTGCCGTAAGGGTTGGACATATCAAAAATTATTTAAGACAAAAGTTTTAGGTAATGTTTAGAGACTAACGATCACTTTAAACCGATTCGATACTGTGCCTATTAATTATGATATTTTTTTTTTGTTTCTAAACTCCATTTTATCCAACCCCGGGCCCAATGGTTGGTGATATCAAAAAAATTTACATAAATAAGTTTTAAGCCCTTATCCAAAGAATAGCAGGAATTTTAAACTAATTCGATATTTTACTTAATAAGAAAGTTATAGCGATAGTTTGTTTTTTCGAAAGAGCCCCACCTCCATTTCCGATGGTCTCCCATGGTCTGATTCTGCCCATTAACGAACTCGACCGAGATTTTGGGTCGTTATATTTTATGTATTAATTTGAAAGTGATTGGCGCAAAATTACGGCAGTTATCATGTCCACAAGAACTTTTGAACTGCCGGTGGTTTTGGGGTCTGCGGGATGTGAAACGCGAAGATATATCAAAATTTTCCGAAGTCGAATAATGATACCAATTACAATAGATAGCATTGTTATGAAATCTTCCTAAAACTACAAGATTTATATAAGAAAAGCTGGAATCGTCAATTCTGCCATTGGCCATGACATGTGGTCAGATGACGTGTAGATTACAGTTACAAATATTCAATCTAATTTTACATCTAATTTTAATATTTCACTCTAATTTTACATCTGAATTTACTTAAATATGCATCATCTAATCAGATCTTTAAACTTTTTATTGTAGAATAATCCGGTAAGAATATGACAAATAAGATTTTGTCCAGAGCTAAACGTATCCGTATGACATCACAAATTAAGCATATAATCACAATTTCAGAATGTTACAGCGGGGTTAATCGTGTTCCGCGTATCACAATATACAGCATATTGGGTCTTTAAACATTCTCTATCTTGTTTTTCGCAACTCAATAATAATTTCATTATTGGCCGGACTATACACCCGAATTAGTTAGAGACTGATATATCTGCCAATAAAAACATATTGGAAGTGGATACAAACAACCTGCAAAGCAAAAAATATATAAAAGATAACGAATCTGAAAGAGATTTATTACAAAACTGCTCGTTAACTTTACAGGAAGAAATCCTTTCAACGGGTTTTCGCTTTTGAGTATGTACAGCTGAGAAGAATGAAAACTGTAATACTCAAGCCGTATTCTGGGACCTTCTTGTAGTTCATTATTTATTTTTATTTAAAATATCAATTTATTTTTAGTTAATTATTTTTTTAAATCTTAAGCGTCATCTAATTTAATTCTTTGAACATTATTATTATTATTTGCAATTATAAACTCAGTTAAAGTTTAATGTTTAAACGTTAATGAATTAACTGATGTACCGCAGAAAATATTTTAATGGCCAAGTAAAATCTATGACTACATAAAGAAAAATAAGTTAAATTATTCTTTCTGGGTAAGTGAATTATATTCTTTGGTAATTTAATTTTTTATAATTAAATATTCTACCATCTTCATCCAACAGGGAAAAAATAAATTAAATAAAAAGAGACTGATGGGAATTAATAATTTACGGATATATTTAATAATATTAATATTTACGTACAAATATTGTACGGTAGTATTTCAATCATCTCGTATAACATTAATTAGGTTTTTTAGTGTACTACATAAATTACAGAATTTCACAATTAAGAGGTACCATACAGAAAATATTTAATACAAAAATTTCGGATAAAATTTGATAAAAATGCAAATATTCTAAATTGCTGTATACATAAAAAAATTAACATTAATTTACCAATGTCCTAATGATAAAATAATAATGATATTAAAAGCTCAATGCAATTCAGTTGGTGTGATGATTTTACTAACGCGGTTTTGTTAACTCTAACCGTATGCAAATAGTATTAACATGCGGTTTAAATGTGTTACATTTTAATTAACAATAAAATTTTACTGTACAAATTCCGTTAGTATTTTACATTTTATATGCATCTGAAATACGAATTGTACGATCTGATGGCTTAAAAAATAAAGCTCATTTCAACATTGTGCATTAAAAATTGTAATTATAACTATTATCACAATTATTTTTATAAATAATTTGAGTACGTTATTAAACAGGTTATAGAAACAAATGAAAAATTACATTGATCTCCGCAGAGATTAATGATAAGAAAAAGATTTAATTACGAAAATCTAATACACATTAGTCAAGCGATTAAAGGGAAAATTTGAGGCTTGTGTGGTAGAAATATAATTTTCAATAATGATTTTAAATAACAACATATATCATTAAAAATCTAATATTTAATGTAACACATAACACAGTAACTTTGAAGCTCTAAAAACATACTGGCAAGTTTTAAAAACATCTTGGTACATGTCAAGAAGTGAGAACAGAATTTGTAAACTTTCAATTTCTTGTTTTTTAACTGGAATATTTAGAGTAGACATTAAAAGAGGGGAAAACGTAATAACTACTGTACACTAGTAGTATCTTTTTTTGTAATTTTCCCACAGTTAATTTATATAGAAATACAAGCTAACAGCCAAATTAAGAGTTATTATTCATCAAAGTTTAGAAAGCTCAGTTAACGCGAATGGTGGGGAAGGATTGCTGGACTGATTCTTCCAACCTACATCTTCGACACGGTATAGTACCCGTTAAACTGTATTATTAGCTGTACTAACACTACTTCAGATACAGATAGAATAAGTGTGTATTTATTTATGCTTTCATAACTTTGAAGAGTAATAATATATTTCGTTATCTTACTGAAATTTTCAAAATTTATTATTTTTTTTTCCAGCAGGAAAGGTTCTGTCATATAATTCAGAATCCTACTATTTTCATTGCCCTCAGCAGGAAAGGTTACGCAGAATGGCATTTGGTTGTTTATGATGGGTTTCGGGAGAATATTTTTTGTTTTGGAAATATACCAACAGATGGTCGAGATTCAAGAAAAGAAGAAGAATCCTGTCTCTCCTTTCTTATCACGTTCCTTTTCCTCATCAAGACAACTTGAAATACCGTGACCGAAAGAATAGTTTTCTGCCATCATACTGATCGTTAGGGTCACGTGTTTGGGTAATCACCAGCCGCCATTTTATATGTACTGGGTACAACAAAAAAAGTTCAACCACTTCTTATAATATTTTAAACGCTATCGTTTTACTGAGAGCTAATTTTGTTTTAAAATAGTTTAATCTTTGTGTTTAGTTCCTTGCGAAACGCTTTAGAAAACTTGATAGTAGTTTAGAAAACACTATTATAGTGTTTTCAAAACGTCATAGTGTTTCAAGATCATTGAAAATAAAATTCATCTAATTTATATGGGATGTGGTACAAAGAGTATTTCATGAAACAGTACGTCTATTTTCATGTCATGGGTTCCATTCTTAAATTACGCCTCACCTCTGTGGGATACCGGTATCAAATAGACGTAAGTAACGAATCGGACTACAATAATTTATAGGAAGTATACATAATCAGGATGTTAACTTATTTAGTTAAATTTTATAATATATCAACGACATTTGACTAACAAAATAAGTTTAGTTTAAAATGTAAATTTTAAAAAATATCACTTAAAAATTCAATTTACAACTAGAATACGTTTTCCTCACATTAAGTAGACAATTAAAAAAAAAAAAAAATTAAGTACAGGTCTGTAACAAGAATGACAAGAACTTATCTAAGCCTAATGTTAGAAAATCAAAAATTTCCGCCGACCTCAGTTGCGGAATAGTTCAAATATATTTCATATGAAATATTTAGAAAATAAAAGAACAAGCTGAAGGTCGATGTGAACAAGTCGATAGAATAATACATGAAGAACTACAGCTCTGCATAATATAAATTACTAAACAACCCTGTATTATCAAAGCCAGAGCTTAGTTTAGAATTTCATCGTCAGATTCTCTTCCTGGGCGCACAACGAAGAGTCGTTATCAGCGCCCGGAGATATTTACATAGTAAACAAATAAATATTAAAAAGTAACAATTAAAAATTAGTTTAAAAAACTAAACAACATATAATGTAAAAACACAGCATAAACGGAAAAAGTCTATGAAGTATGTTAAAAGTGAAATAAAATTACAATGAAATTACATTAATAATGTAACTTAGAAGAATAAAATTACCATATGGCATACCCAAACAGTATAAATAGACGATAAAGATTTTATGTATAATCAAATTTTTGAATCCAAATGCATGGCTTTAAGAAATCGTAAGATATTCGATAAAATTAATCCCTAACATAATTCGGATGTTAATCCTAGTTTAAACTTCCGACGCAATGCCGCATAATAGACACAATTCACGAGGATATGTTATACAGTTAGTTGGCAGTCGCAGAGAATACAATGGGTGCATTGGTCTGATTCAGGAGGTATCCATGAGTAATTTAAAGTGTCATATTCGCTACCGGCAAATAATCTCCTCACTACGGTTATTCAGCATGAGGAGCCCCACGGTGACAGTGATTTTAACTGGACGAAGTTTATTGTTGATAGTAGCATTCCATTCACTTTGGCCATTCATTACGGACCAAGAAAACAAATAAGACTTTCTGAAACAACACGATTAGTGAAAGGGGGTTGCAAACAAGCCTCCTTTACCACACAGTATCTGCGCGCTCATTGCCTGAAATTCCAATACGTTTGGGGATCCAGCAAAAGCTCACATTTGTGTTACGCAGAGTAATTTCAGAAATGGCTCACAAACAACAGGGTGTCTGGAATACATGTCACTAATCGCCTGCAAAGACTCATGGAATCAGAACAAAAACGTACGTGTTGATATGTTGGGCTAATTATATTTAAAGCTTTATTAACAGCATAAAACTCCACAACGAAAACAACTGACCATGCTGAGAAGGCCAAATATGTACGTTCTATTACCAACCACAAAAGCACAACCAACAGAACTATCGTATTTAAATCCGTCCGTATAAATACAGTATCAGGATTCATATTACTGATAATATTATAAATCTTTTCTTGCAAGATAACCGGATTTTTTCTTGCAGTTTTTATCTGTAAAAACTAAAACAATAATTTATAAGAGAAGGCAGCCAAGGGTGGTAATAACATTGACTAATAGTAAGAACCGAAGGCAATTATATATTTAGAGCTATGAGAAGGCGCTGATGCCTAGCAGAGCAGTAGATCTCGGTTAAGATGCGGGTTAGAGAACACTGTATCAAAAATCGGGTGATTTGGAAGTATTTAATGCGAGATACATAAGAGCAGATAATTTGGTTTCGTCTATTCAAAAAGGGATTGCTCACCACTATCCACCAATAGACTTACCACAGGGGTTGAACAAAACGCCCCTGTCAGGACCCAGCCAAAAGCTCACCTTTACGGTTCAAATTACTTTGATAATAAATATTCTACGACAATCTGATCATCTCAATATGATAAATTCAATTGTCATATTTTTTGAAAACTTTTATTTTACTATTATTTAAACAGCAGCATTCATTCATTGGTTACATCATTTATTAAGATACGATACTGGATTTTTTGTTCATATTACATCATAACATAATTTTACAAGAAATTTGATGAAAATGAATTTTATGATTCATATCTAAATGAAATCATAAATTATTCCTCGGATGTATAATATCTTAACTTGTACAATGTAATAATGTAGCTGTCCAGTAATCGAGTTGTAGAACGTAGATGTGTTTGCTTCAGTATGTGGTTATCTTCATTCATCAAACAGCAGATCAGGCACCCACCAAACCATCAAAAAAACCCCACCACCGAACCAACACGGGTAAAAACCGTGCTAATATAAATTAAAAATTATATTTTAACTTGTGCATCTCTTTTAAATTCTTACCTTTCCGTTCCACTTTGACAAATCAATTTATCAATCGACTGTTTCTGAATTGGATCACCCAAAATCTTTATAAGAATACTAAGCCTCAAAGAGGCCTAAACGTCACACACTAATATCGTATTATAATACTATTCAATATGTCCCAAACTGTAGGTACTTGAGAGCTTTAGACGGCAGCAAAAAGTTAAAAAAAGAAATTAATTAATTAAACATAGTGTTAAGAACACCCGTACAAATGTATAGCAGTGTAAATAAAGATTAAAAAGAGAAAAATTAAGGAAAGCAAATTTTTGAAAGAGCTCATTTTGATGAAGTATAGTCAAAGACCCAATTATAATTAGAAGTGAAAAGAAAAGGATAAAAATTAATTTGTATTAATAACTTATATATTTAGAAGCCAGCTTAGCTTATGACTTTTCGTTCTTTTTTTTTTAAAGTCACGTTCTTTGACGTAAATAATTTACGTAAGCGTCGCTGTTAAAATATTTTAAATATAACTTGAACAACAACGTTCACTGAAAAAATATATTAAAGTAATCTAAACAAATTTGGCGTTAGTGACTAATTAATCTACACTGAAAAATCAGTAAGGGAAGAAATTTTAATACAGGAAACATTATAAGTATTCTTTAAAAAATAAAATTGTCTTCATGAAAAAACGCTTAAAAAAATCAGTTGTTTTTAATTTCAACATTAAGAAAGCAAAATTAAAAACTACTACCAAATTATTTTCCGTCGAAATTAACTAAGTTGATGCAGACTTCACAAAACTGAAGTTTAAATAATCGAAAAGCAATATTCTTTAATTTGTAATTTATGTTTTTTAAAGACTTTTTTATTTATTTTAGTTTATTTTAGTTTTAAATTTGTATTTATTTTAGTTTAGCATACAAAAAAGCTGCTCATATGAAAAAGAAACTTGATGAAATTCACTATAGGAACACGAAGCTTGTGCGTAGGAATATGAAATGTAATTTTTGTAGAAAATGAAAAACTATTTATATAATTTCAAAAGTAAAATTTTGTTAAAAGTTAAATTTTGATTAAAATATGAAAAGAAATGTAGAGAAACGACATTTTACCGATGTGAACTAAGCCTCTCTGGAAAGAGGTGATATGCATTTTATTTTACGCTAAATTTTCCAACTAATTTTATTGAAATTACTCATGAGAATAGTTTGAATGTAAGAACAACATCGGATTTTTTATCTGCACAAAACCTCTCTCGTTTTTTAAATTATAGATTAATTAATAATTTTGGTTTGTTTTAAAGAATGACGTTGTACACAACTTTATAAGAAAAATATATACCTAAGAGAAATCCTCAGGGACAAAAATAAGATAGATTTTTAAAAGATAGATAATTAAAAAGTCTTTAATTTTAAAGCTTATGTTTAGAAAGAATTAAAACTTACTACATTCATACTGGATGAAAAGCAGTCAATTTCCCAAATCATAGCAATTTCTATATCAACAGAACTATCTTTTTGAAATGAAAAATAAAGGAAGAAAAGAAATTATATTCAGGATTATCAAATGAAAATATTTATTTCGGCAGAGATTTAATTTAAAGGGAAGAATGAAAACTTTATTCCTATACTTTCCTGTGCACGTTATTTTACACGTAGATTTATAAACCCCGGATGGTTTATACACGGCTCACAAATAGATCTCCTTTTTCCACAATTTTAATTCAATAAAATTTTTATTAAATTCGTCCTAAAATTTCTTATTTTAAATTCTTATCACCTCACCTAAATTTTCGAAATTATTTTTAACACCAATCATAAAATAACCATTATTATTTTTCTGATTTTCATTTTCTATATTTTGTTAAAAATCTCTAAACGTCATAATTACTTTTACAAATTATTTTTTTAATTCCTAAATCTCTGACACAATAGAACTGTTTTCACACAAAAGCCATCCTTGGTTTGTGTCCGCTGATCACATTATCTTAGGTCTCCAATAACTAACAAATTCTGAGAATTCTGGTACATTTATTTTCTCTATCTTAATAATTAATTCAACATTAAGCTCCTGTTTTTTGTAACTTTCAATTACATTTATTTTAATTTTGTTAACTTTCGAATTGAATATCTTCCCCAAAATGAATCCGTATTATTGAAGTAATGATTTCATTGACATCTGAAGTCACTTTTTTTTAATCTCGGTCTTTTTGCATGATATGCCTCAAATGAGGAGTTCCCAAAAGGGAACTCCCCACCGGGACTCCGGTCTTGACACCTCGCCTCTAGTGGGGAACCCCCAAAGGTATCCCCCACCGAGACTACGGTCTTACATTCCCCACAATGGCATCTCAAAGGAGTCCCCACCCGACCACTGAAGGTGGAACACCGAAGCCTCTCACCCCTCCCGGGTGAAGCTGTCCCTCAAAGACACCATGACGTTACTGTGAAGACACAACTCCTGACGCAGATGGACTCGTCTTTCTCAGGTTTCGCTTCCCCTGGCCCCCCTCTCCGTACGGGAGACAGAACCACGTTCGAGATCGGAGGCGTCCTCCCACGAGGACAGGGAACTCCTATTGCCGGTCTTGGATTTTTTCTTCTCCTCTGTTGTTGAAGGGGGAAGCCGCAGCCTGCGTTTCCCCACCGTTCTCAACTTCGTCACCCAACTTGGCAAAAAATCTCTGTCAAGGGCCCGACTACCTGAAGCACCCACAGAGGCCGGAACCGGTCAGTTGACAGCCCTCTGCCGTCGCCGAGCCGATGCTTCTCCCTTCTTCTCCTCTTTTCGCCTGGTTAGCAGCCGATCTGCACGTCCAATTTCTTCTATTACCATCTCCGCTAGGCTTTCACAGCCACTACTGTCGGAGAAGACTTCCCGCACCTGGACACGAGAAGCTCCCAACCCTGGGGACCGTCGTCCCACTACCGGAGAAAATACCTCCTCATCGGGTCGAATCGCATCCTTTGACCATTCTGGGTCGGTCATGATTCCAACAACAAAAGCAAATTAAAAGAAACCAAAAATAAAAACGAAAATCAACAGTAATTAATGGAAAAAAGTTATTAATTCGACACATGTCGATGTAAACGAGCAAACAAATCAAACAGCTGGGATAAGCCCTAAAAAAAAAAAGAAAATTAAAACTGAAAAAATGCAACAAAACGAAAAAGTAACAGAACTATTAACGAAAACTGCAACAACAACCACGAACACCTGGAGATAAAAAAATACAACCGCAGTCATCAATCTAACCTCTCTTTGTTGGTTGGGTTTCAATTAACTACACGTCTCACGAAAGATCGGTTTAATTTGGTTCAAGAATACACATTTACCAGTACAGTTACATTACAATGATAAGTCGCTAATGACTTTAATTGTTGATGCGACTATAAATAAAAATAGTAAAAATAATAACACAAATTAAAATAAACTTCAATTAATTTTTAGAGGAATTTAATTTCATTAAAACTGAAAGTAAAATAAAAAAAAAAAAATATTAATATATTTATTTCTTTGTAAAGACCTGTTAAGATATTCATTTCTTTGAATATCTGTTAACGTAATCGGATACCTAATATAGAAAATTCATTACTGAGAGTCTATAGTCATTACTGAAAAGCGTTTAAAGAAACCGTTATTCATACATATAATAGCTGTAACTGTACCTTCATTTCTTTAACCTTAACCTGTTTTCATAATGAACAACTTCAACAAACTTATACGATATTAACTATAAAAACAAATATAATGCTGAATAAGAAAAAAATATTAACATACAGACATATGGAACTTAAAGAGAAAAAAATTATTAAAAAAAGAATGTATTTGTGTTTTAAATGAGATAGCATTACTTATTCAGAATTTTAAAGCAAGTCCGTATTTGAATGTACAAGGTTATAATTAGAATAATGAGAAAGATAATAATATTCATAGGTTTTCTGGGCGTTAGACTATAACAACAACCCTTCAATAAATACATAATGTAAAAATTTTACGTTAATTAGATAATAAGAAACAACTATAATAATTTTCCATTCATTGCAAAAATAAATTATTACTTTGTCGTATTCGTTTATTTATATAAACTAGTTGTACATCAGGTACTTAGATTCAAAATAAAATTGTTGATATGTAGTATCTCTAAATCCATTAGATTCATATTATTCTAGACTGCTGAATTAAATTTCACTATTTCTCATAATATAATTTTATCTCTACATTCTATCTGGGTTTATCGAAAGTTTACCTTGTACAGGCAAATTACTGTTTTATTGCCTGAAGACATAATTTTATATTTAATTCGCTGGGACAGATTTCCAAGTGTACGCTTCATCAACTTTACATAATAATTATGAAAAAAGAATATTGAACTTTTAAATTTTCTTTGGATATCATCGTGAACACACACATACACACACAATATAAATATACTTACACAAATAAACTTGCTCTTTCATCCATAAGATCTTTGTTACAATATATACACTTTATAGTACGTATATACGATAACATTTTTTTATTTATTTCCTTTCTACTTATAACGTATTAAATATAAGATTTAATTTTATATTTGAGCCTAATAAAGAAATAAAATTTTCGATTGTAGGTCACCTGAACGAAAAACAAGCCATTCCGAAAAATTAACAGTCATTTACGAGAATAACAAAGAAAGGAATCAGAATAACAATAAAATTTTCAATTACAATAACAAAAAATTAGTAGTTACCGATTAGAAGTGGTTATTGTAGAAACATTTATTGCGGTGTACATTTTACTTAATGAAGTGAACAGCTGTTAGTGATTTGTTTTTACTGTTTGTTATGTTGTTTTCATTTAAGGCTTTGTCATAAATTCAGTCATGTAAATTTTTAATATTTCAATACAATTATTTTCTTATAAAATGTCCAAGTTAGGAGAAAAAGATACAGTAATTCACAGTCAGGCGACGGAAATTGCATTCAATGTTTACAATTACTTTTTACAAAACAATACCGGAACCGGAATAATGAGGAAAATTGAAGTTCTGAATACGGTTGTTCAAGCGATAAAAATATCAAAACGAATGGTCCAAAGAATTATTGCAGAAGGGAAATCAAATGAAACTGAGAAGCCATCCGTGTTCGTTTCGCCGAGAAAACGTGTAAATCGCCTCAGTAATGTGTCCAATTTAGATTCCTTTGACACGGATTCTTTGAGGCGTTTAATAAATAAATTTTATGTAGCCGAAAAATGTGTTCGTACTGTGAAGAGAATTATGCAAAAATCCCGCGAAAGTGAAATTAATTTCAAAGGGAATGAAAGATTTTTAAGGAGAATATTACATTAAATGGGGATTAAATAGAGAAAAAAAAACAGCAGACAACCGGAAAATAATGACAGACAAATTTCCCTGTTTCACGAAGAAGGAAGACCGATTGTACACACAGATGAAACCTACATTTATAGGAGTCATTCGACACCATAATCGTGGGTAGACGCAACAAACCATCATGAGGGACTGAAAAAGCCAGTATCCAAGGGCTCACTAATAATAATTGTTCATACTGGCTGTAATAAAGGATTCATTAACAATGCTTTACTCATGTACGAGTCATATAAGAAAGGAGATTAACACAAATCGATGGATTCTGAAAAGTACACGAAATGGTTGCGGAAAAAGTGTATTCCCAACTTACCACTGTGGTCAGTCATTTTACTAGATAATGCATTGTATCACAACGTTCTGCTACAAAAGCAGCCAAATTCTAAATTTTTAAAAAGCGATATGATAAAATGGTTAACCGAACAGCGAATTAACTCTTCTCCTTCTATGAAGAAGACTGAATTATATGATATAAAATTATACAAAGAAAATCAAAAGAAATTTCTAATAGATGACATTTTCGAAAATTATGGTCACACAGTTCTACGGTTGCCACCTTATGACCTTCACTTAAATGCTATTGAAACGATATGGAGTCAAATAAAAGGGCAAGTAGCTAAAAGAAATAAAACTTTTAACATGTCGGACGTTGTTAAGTTAGCTGAAGAGGAATTTCATAAATTTCCAAACTGAGTAAAGTAATGTCTGCGAGCATGTTGTCAACGTTGAAAAAAATACATTGAAGATGAACATTTATCACATCGACAATTTTGTGATAAATGTCAATTCAGAATCGGACAATAGAATCTACAGCGACTGCGCCTTCGGAATTTGCGAGCTACAGGAATAAAGTTAGTAGAAAAAATACTTATTTGAAGTACTTTAAAATAATAATATAAACTGGGATACTAATCTACTTAATTAAATAGCATCGTATATATTTTTGGTTATAAATATCATCTATATTAAACTAACAATGTTTTCAGTTGGCCTAGTACCGTGCCAAATGTTTGCTGAATGCTACTAGTTTTTTTGTGCCAACTTATGTGCAGATACTTACACTAATACTCTGTTCACAAAACAGTCTGGTTTTATAGTAACCATAATTGCTCTCAAAGAAAGTTACTAGACTACTAGCATAAGCTGTATTCTTATACCTTAGATGACACAGACATAAGAAAAGCTAGAATATACAGATTAAAGTAACAAATTAATGCTTTTATAGTAAAAAACAAGGGCATTTTATACCGTATACTCCCTCAACTCAGTAGGGTAATTTCAAAATTTAATTTATTCTAAGCTTTAAAACAAATTAAATCTTGTACAGTATTAATCATGGTCAGGATCGACATTTTTGTATGCTAAAAAATTCATCTCCTATTAAAAAAAAATACGGCAACAGTAATTTGAGTTTTACACTCACTGTGATTACAGTTGTAGATAAACAAATAAATATTCGAAAGTCACGAATACCTCCCAGGTGAAATATACTTTAACCATAACAGAGGCAATGAGATAAGTCCACTGAAGCGTAGGAGAAACATACTGACATAAGAAGAGAAACAATCCCAATTCTCTCATCATTATTCTTATAGTAAAATAAAGTAGAATAACTTCAGCTAATCGCTACAATTATTCTGTAACAGGACGATCTCAAGTGGAAAGGATGAATAATACGGATAGTATTAGATACGAAATTGCGTATTACGCAATTTACATATTACGTAAATGTTTAGTGAAACATAACAGCAGAAATGTTTATTTTTGTTATTATAATGGCGTGAGATCTATGATTACGATTTAAGAACGCAATGAATGCCGCCCTACCTTTATGGATGAATGAATGTTGCCTAAAAAACTATTATAGTACTTTTTTTTAACAAGACATAAATGGATATACATACAAAAAAAAACTTAAGAGTTTCAATGGAGTCACGAACATTTATCAAAAAATATTTAACTTGTTTTTAATTAATATTTGCGAAAAAACAAATAGGGTCATAGAGTATAATCTACGTTTTACAATTAACATCAAAAGGAAATTTTGTAAATTTACCAACGAACAATTGTAACAAATAATAATTAGGTTAGAATTTACTAGGATTATTTTTAAAGTAAGAAACATGTGCCTACATCGTAACGCAAGATAACGATTTGAATACATTATTATCGAAAACGTGTCTTCTGATGACTGCTGTCGATTAGCTTCAAGCTCTTGTCAATTGTCATACCTCTCCCAATTAAGAAGTGCAATCGCAATTCGTTTTTTAAATATAAAAAAGAAAAAAAAGAATCGCTTATCTGAAATTCATCGATACTTAGTTGAAGTGTATAGAGAAGATGTGATGAATAAGGATAACGTGCAAAGATTATGATGGTTATTCGACAGACAAAAAAATTATCCACGTTGAAAAAAGATCTGGACGCCCATCTGTCAATATCAACATGTTTTTGCAATAGGAAAGGTATTCTCGAGATGGAGTATCTGCCTCAGAAAAAAACCATTAACGTAGAAGGGAACTGAAACCTTAAAAGATTATGGCGAGTTATACAGAACTGCTTGACCTGTTCATTTAAGATTTTTCTGCAATATGAAAACGGATGTTGTCGAAAACAGGGAATAACAATTGTAAAACTACCGATGATAAATATTGTATCACCCTCCAAACAGTTAATTTGAAGCCGTTTGAATTAATTTTTTCCCCTGAAATTAAAGGAATTTTGGCCGAAAAACATGCAGATCAGTGACGACGTCCAAAAAACTGTCACCGATTGGTTTAAGTAACAAGAGGATCTCTTCAACGTGGGGATCGTTGAAGAAATTTATTTTCCCGATAACAAACATTTTTAGCCGTCAATGTGAATTGTTTGAAAAATATGTTTGACACAATTCCGTAGTAAAAATAAGGATTTTAGTTACATTAAATTGTTATCAGTTAGTAGAAAATGATTTTTACTTAAAAAGAAAGACCCTATTATAGAAATAGAAGATACTGGTACAAAGGGTAATTAAACATTAATTACGTATTTAAAATATGTCATGCAATTCGTTTATAAAAATAAAAAATAAAATGAGAATGTATTAATTAAAAAACATATCAATAAAAAGCAGATATATTTTAATTAAATTATAAAACAATTAAAATCCAATAATAAATTTTACTTAATGCAACATCAAAGTGTATAATTCAATTTTAAACAATAACAAAAACCCTTAACGTAATCAAAAGGTTTTAAAATTGCGGTAATAAATATTTTCAAAAGAAGAAAAAATAAACCTTGTAATTACACTTATTTTATTTCCTCTCTAAATAAATATTATCTAATTAAAAACTTTTTCCTTCTCTTATAATAATGAATAAATGTTATTAAATCAGATTTAAATAAAATTAATAGAGCAAAATAACAAAAGAATGGAGTTCGAACATCTTTTGTGACTGGTTTAACAACCTCAATGTTATGCACCTCTTCTATTGTAGTTGCACTGTTATATGTAATTGTTGCAAAAGACTAGACTACAGTTAGAGAAGGAAACATAAGTACTATGAAGAAGTCTGTACTCATTAAGTACGCACTTCGCCTCACCTCACAACCAATTTCATGCTGCATTTGTTCCTTTTCTCCAGAAATGTTTCAAGAGAAGGACGTATGCTGTAAACAATAGGTTAAAATAAAACTATAGTGTAAAACATAAAACAAATGAGAATTATTTAAAATAAAGCTGTAATATAAATGGTGCCAATTAAATGACAATTACAAATTTAATTCACAATTCAATCAAATACTGGTAATTCAAATAAATACATTAACGCAAAATTTATCCTTTATTTTCTATAAACAAATATTTTCTGATCAGAAGACTGTTAAAAACTAACTAAATGAACTGGATTTGTCCAAATCTATATTCCCTAATTTTAAATAATTCTTAAGTTTTTAATATTAATGAAAAATTAAAATAAATGTAATTAAACTCTACTGATTTACGCTTGTTCGTTGGTTCAAGTGTGCAGCAATCGGCAATGCTTTTAAGACCCTATCACGTTTCAAATAATTAACAAAACATTTTTGAAAACCATTAATACAAGAAAATGATGAAACTTGTTATTCCAGATTAAAGAACGTGATCAACAAGAATTTGAAAAAAATTGAACTTATAACTTGTCCCAAACATTTTTAAAATAAAATTCACTACTGGGAAATTTAAAACCATTATATTTATGACGACAATGTACGTCAATCTTTTTTTTTTCTTTTTTTTTTAATTAAAAACCAAACAAGAGTAATTAAAAACCGGTAAAATATTATTAAAATAAAGAAAACAAGGAATTTACTAGTGCCAATACATTTTTTTTCTAATTAAAATATGAATTTAATAGGAGGGAAAGGGAAAACTCAATTATTATACCACTGGATATAAGCCAAAAAAAGATCACGTTTCATTTATAACAATTTTCAGAGGTCACTAATTTTTAACGAAAATATAATAGCTTAATAACAGTAATAACCAATATTAATATTTATTCCATACGATATAAATACAATTGAAAAATAATTACCAACAGATGAGAATGAGTTTAATATGACAATAAAAAAAAGACAAATCAAATAACAGAATAATCAAAAAAACAATTTTCATTTTTTTTCGTCTTCTATGTCATTATATATTATAAGTTTTTTTGATGCGATAGCACGTGATGAAGCTTAAATGAGCCTATTAAACGTAAATTTATTAATCATATCCTACTTTACTTAATACCGATGCTCCAACTGGATCTGATGTATTAATAATTAATAGAGCGAAGGCCGGTGAAACAAAATAATGAAACGCACACGATTATTTAAAACAATAAAATTTCATATCTCAGCCGAATAAAAAGAGTCGATAAGTTGGTGAAATGGTAATTCTAGTTTTTACTAGTTTAATCCCTCCCAAAGAGTCTTTCTTTTTTATCAATAATATACTTACCTGATATTTATGGTTTTGATATGGATCTAAACGCACATTTCAGGTCATAGTAAAAATACCGTAATGAAATATGGCATGAGAAATAACTTATCTCAGAAAAATATTTATAATTATATTAATTTCATATAACTGAAATGTGGAGAACAAGGTAACGCAAAATAAAAACTGTTTTGAAAATTTTTATTTAAAATTTAATCTAGATGGCCATATAAATTGTTAACCACCAGTCATTAACAACAGGCTCTAAAGAAACAAAATGCATGAGGGAATAAATAAATAAAGGAAAGAAATAATAATAATAATAAATATATATTAAATTTTTGTAGCCTATTGTTATTTTGTCAAATAATATTAGTTTATAAATAATGTCACTATCGCTTCATTTGCCGACGAGGACTAACATGGCAATCAATGTTGATCCAACTCTTGTTTCAAGTAAACTACAATCTTTTTTCTTTTTCTGTTTAGCTTCCGGAAGCACCATCAGATATTACTTCAGAGGATGTCTTGTACAGTCTCAGGTTGACCATTTCTGAGATGTGTGGTTAATTGTAACACAACAACCAAAAAATACCGGTATCCACAATCTAGTATTCAAATCGGTATAAAAGCAACTGCCTTTACTAGGATTTGAACCTTAGAACTCTCGACTTCGAAATCAGCTGATTTTCGATGACGCGTTTACCACTACACCAATCCGGTGGGTAAGTAAACTACAATCTGAATTAAACCAAATCACCGGATGGTTATCAAGATGAAATATTTACAGCTAATTAAGCGAAGTCGAATCAAGTGACATTCGCAATATGTAGAGGAGACTGCCCACGAGTCCACTTCGATGGCGTTCCCTAACCGCATGCTCAACGTATACGGTACCTCGGTCTTCAGCTTGATTATCGTCTTATGTAGAAGATCCATGTAAGAGAAAAGAGAAAACAACTGGATATTAAGTTTACGGAAATATACTGGTTGCTGGGCCAGGGGTGTCAGCTTTCACTATCTAACAATTAATTATTGTAAAGGACGATCCTGAAATCAATGAGGTCCAGCTTTGGGATACTGCAAGCAGCGGCAACGAAAAGTTATACAACGATTCCAATACAAATTACTGAGGAGCATTAGCATCACAGAGACGCCTTAGTTTGTAAGAAATAGTGAGGTCCGAATATCTGGTTGGGTTTACCAGATGTATATATCCGGTTTACCATATGTTCGAGAAGAAACAGCGATTCGGTACAAAATATAGATTGTGGCAAAAAATCAATGTGAACATTATTTAGCTATTTATTTTCTAGACAACAGTGAAGACGTTAGAAGGTTAAAACGACTCCAAGCGTTGGACCTTAATGATTATGTGATTTAAGGTTAAATTACATTAACTTAGAGTTACCCATTTTATCATTATTTCACTTTGTTCAGTTTTAATTATTATTAATTATAGTTTTATTTTTCCTTTTTTTCTCTTGATTTTTTGAGTTCTTATGATTGTTTTTGTTTAGTATTGAACTACCAATGACGTTGTTCTCTGACCAACTTTACATGTGTATTTATATTAAATGTTCTGTATAGAAATATTAGTATGTAATTTTTTAGAAGCTTCGATGGATGCTTCTGCATATGTGATCATATTTACTTATGGTTTCTATAATAATATAACCGATTTTAAATTTTACTTTAAGAAAAAAAAAATTATTTATTATTTTTGCTTTATTTACTTTTCTTATTCAATTTTCTGAGCCCATAAAGTTTTAGACTTTAAATAAATTCTTTGTAAACAATTGTTGAGCGTATTAGTCTTTTATATTTACTTCAATATTCGTTTAGTACGGCTCTTTATTTATCTAACTGAAAGACAAGAATTATTTTTTAATTAATAAATTATGCTTATATTGTAAGTTCATCATATCTTTTAACAGGTCTAAATATAATTTATTTTTGCTTCCGCGTTATCAATTGTAAGAGGATGTAGCGGAATACTATATATACTGCGACGTAGGAAGAAAATAAAAACATCTGAAGAAGTAAATAAAGGCTGTTGAAATAAAATATTTATTAGAGTCAAGCTCAAGTTAAATTCACATAATTACAAAGTGTCCATACCGTTTCATAGCCTCACATGGCTTTTTAGTCGGAATAAGGGAATGGTCACTTAATAAAAGAAAACTCTTTCAATTGATATTTATTTCTCAATAAAAGTAAATAACTAGGAACATTTATCAATTGAGTAAAAGCTATTTATCTATTTATTCTATTGTTTCATGTAGCTCCAACTGCCATGCGTAAATACTGTTCAGATGTTCTAATCAAGTTTGTTTCTGAAAATGAAAAGAACTCCACATGCGATTAACTAAGATTTGAAGCTACTTATCTGTCTCTACAAAAACATGTTTTAATGCACAATACAGATTTTAAAATTAAACAACATTTTAACCGATTAATAATACTTAGGTTTTTTCCCTTCTGTTGTAAGGGCATTAAGCTTACTTTTGTAATATGTAAATGCTTACGATTTGTAATAATTAAAACATGTTATTGTAATAACCATATGATAAATTTATCTAAACAAACAAACAGGTAAGCCCTGCATTTTTTAACTTTCTTTTTCTTTTACTTAATTCAAATAGCTTACATTATGTCATATGTAATGAATACCTGTAAAATCCGCTCAAAAGTGTAATAATTGCATCGTAATTTAAATCAAGCTAAGCTTTATTACTGACTACTCATAAGTTCATTTTTTATTAATGTCGATCACGCTTACATTTTATTCACAATTGTTCCACTCTACGGTGGGGGTTTTTTTTTAGATGATATGGACTGATGATATACGGACAATATCATTTATCATTATATGAATAGGAATAATGTGCCTTGATAAAATGGCCAATCACTTGCAACGGAAAAATCATAAATAACATGTTATAGATATGACACATATATAGATCTGAACGTAATTTTAGAAGATATAGGCTGATTTTGGTTATAGTAAATCAGTTTATAATAACAAGAGGGTTTTAATAGCAAAATATTAACAGCATTCTATGAAAGTTTTTTTTATTGATTTTACACATTGGAGTGTAAGCGCGGGTGAAAGTTAGCAGAAATTCTGCTAACTTCTGATGGGCTACGAAAATGAAGTTGTAGGGAGAATAAATTTTACAAATTAATCTAACTATGCAAGGAAAAATATATATAGGCAACTAAGAACAAAATGAATTGAGAGAAAAAATTTTTTTAGAATGAAATGATTTCTAGATCCCAAATTCCGTCCAGTTTGATTTATTTTAATTTTAAAAATTGAAGATTAAATAACAATAATCATCCTTTTTTAATAGGAAACGTTACTATTGCTTAAAAATTAAAATTTTCTTGTGATGACAACACCAGTTGTAACAAATTATATAAAATGAAAATGTAGTAATATGTATGAATGTATAATAAAATTGTGTTTGTTTAAAAAAGGATTAATATAAATAAAAAAAACAATACAGTATAACAATCACTAACGAAAAATGAAATAAATACATTACTACACGTCTATATGTAAAAATTACAAGTAAAATTAAAGCATATGTGTACACACACACACACACACACACACACACACACACACACACACACACACACACACACACACACACACACACACTCATTAAAAGATTTAATTTAAACCAAATTTTACCAACACATTAATAAGATTTATACGTTTACACCATATTTATAAGAACGTCGATCAACTAAACTTTTGTATTCAGATCAAGGAAAAGAATTGAAGAACAAAACAGGTAAAGCAAAAAAAGGCACGTAGTGAAAAGAGGACGGTGCAGAATAAGGTTTGGCATGATAAGGTTTGGTAAAAAAGGTAGCGGGGGGAAGAGAGAAGTAATTATAAAGTTTTACTGACTTAAGAAAAATTTAATTATTTAATTTATAAAGTTTTTGTCCAAGTTTGCCTATTGAGTAGCACAAGCACGAAGCCACTGAACGAGAAGCATACAGAACAAGTGCCTTTAATGAGAAAATATATAATAATACTTTTAATTCTAGTCGGTTATAAGGAGGAAATTTTACAAATGCTTTATTTAATTCAAAATTTTATACTTATGATAAAATAATACCGGTGATTCACTATATATATATATATATATATATATATATATATATTCACGTATAGTATTAACTTGAATAAGGTACGCTTAATATTTTTAAATATAATATATATTTGCTTGTGTGCATGCGCACACATATGAACATAATTAATAATAACACGTATTTTTTTCATTGAATTAATTTAATAAATCTTAAGATGCGTATTGAAGTTGCTATTAGCCAATGAGTATTTTTTTAGAGAAATCAAAAATGGATCAAGTTTTTCATTTTGTTCAAGAACTTGACTAGTGCGTATTACATAACTGCGCCGTCGAACTGTCACTACTGATTGGGTATACTAATTTTCCAAATTTTTTAATTTCATGTTGTAAACAGCAGTCATAAGTTCAATTCCAGTTTTTAATTTAGATTATAAAAATAAAATATCTAAAATACTAACTACTGCATGAATTATAACTTTTCAATACAAATTTTTTACAAAAAAAAATTAAAATACTTAGAATCAAATCTATTAGAAATTTTATTTTCTGCCGCTTTTATATAAACAAATATAAGATTATAAAATTATACACACATTCATACAGGTAAGATGAACTTTGTGGTTATAAAAAAAATGAAAAAAAAATTGAAAATTTTACTGATCGAAATTTTATACCTGACGGTTTTGTTTTATATAGATAGAGATTTAAATTAAACAATAATTAAAACATATTAACAATTCAAAAAGAAAAAAATTTACAATAAGAATTATTGTAACCCGAATGCTTTTCAAAATTGGTGATTCGGACCACCAGAACTTTCTTTTGTCCTCAATCTTCAAACACTGAACAAAATAGTCATAACAGTAAACCAAACCTTAATTAACATGAAATAATTTCGTAATTTTAAAAACTTAGAGGGAAGTAAGGGCAAATATTTAAAAATTTTATTTTTAGGAAGAGAATGTACAAACTGTATCCAGTCAAGTTAGTTAATATATAAGGAAAAATATGAATCCAATTTTTCATAACATTTTAGTATAACATCATAACTCCTACAACAAAAATAGATGATCAAACCTAAAATTGGAATTTTACAACAAAATAAAAATATTTTACAATTAAGTTATTGATTTACCCAAATGAAATACAATAAATTAATTTACTTTCAGAATGTTACTAAAAAATCTGTTAAATATTATTTCCCGAACAAGTAAATTGCTAGATTTAATAATTTTCGAATTCAGTTTGATTTTTTACACTCGTACTACAATTAATAAAACAAATAATGCTGAATATTAAAAAAATCTATGCTGCTAGTTTACACCTGTGTATATATATATATATATATATATACAGGTGTCTCTCAAGGAAACGGAGAAACATTCAGGACATGTTATACTGGTGAAAATAAATAAAACATTTATGAAAACATAGGTGTGGAAACGCTGTTTTCGAGTTACGGCTAGAATAAATTTTCGCCCGGATTTCAGCTCTTTTAATAAAAAGAAACACTACTGTAATTTTTGGAACCCAAATTAAGGAGTAACGTTGGTAGTTTCTTCTATAATTTAAGCTGGGAAGTAGGATAAAAACAGGTCCCAGAACTGTATCTCCAGTAATTTTTAAGAAATCCAACGTAAATCACAAAATTTGGTGTCGAAAAACAAGTTTTTTTAGGTTTGTAGTACAGTAACTTTGTTAAATGATTAAAAAATGCAAAAGATTTAGTAACAAAACTTATGGAGAATTTAATTCTGAGAAAATTAATGTAAACACAGCCAAAAAAGTATATAAAAACGTTTAAAAATCGGTTTTTTAATGAAGTAAACAGACAGAAAATCATATTATTCTTTCTGTACTTAATAAACATTCTTTTTAAAACCAAAAACGCTAATTACTTAAAATAATTTTAAAAGAAATACAACATCTATAAAACAATATTTTAGTTGTGTATACTGATTAATTTAGATAGATAAAACGGAATAATTACGTAAAAAACCAAATTGAAATGTATGGTTCTTTAGAAATATTTTTTAAAAATTTACCGTATAAGTTTGCAATATTAACAGCTGATCAACAATCGAATATGTTAAAAACTACTGGAGTTACAATTCTGGAATCTGTTTTATCCGATTTCCCAGCTCATATTACATAACAAACCACTTTAATCTTTAATCTGAGTCCCAAAATTACAGTACGACTTCTTTTTATTAGAAGAGCTGAAATCCGGGCAAAATCTTTCTTTAGCCGTAACTCAAAAACAAAGCGTTTTCAGACCTATGTTTATGTCAACTTTTTTAATTATTTTCACCAGTAGAACATGCCCGGAAAGTTTATCCGTTTCTTCGTGGGACACTGTATATAAGAAATAAATCAATAAAAATTTAACATAAAGTTTAAAACCTATGAACATTACACAGAAGGCAAATAAGGTATCACACATTTAAGAATTTATTTATTTTAAAAAATTTAATAAATTCATAATACTTCACAAATATTTTCATTTATTTTACTTCTGCAAATTTAAATTTTTTTATATTAATAATTTTAAGAGGAATTTGATAAACGTTAAGATATCACCCGTAAACCTACCAACTTTAGTTAAAGAATAAATAGGAGGACCTACCTTAGGTAAGCTATAATTACAAAGTAATAAATTATAACAAAAACCACCCTTGTTATATATGAACTTAAATGAAATACGTTATGATAATACAGGATAAAAGTGAGCGTAAACATAAAAGAAACTTTTAAAATGTTATTCCGTGACGAATGAAGATTAACTTTTGTCATACAACCTGAATATGAGAGGGGAAATTAAAATATAAATATTTTTAATTGAAAATTAATTTCATGTACGCAGTGTCTTTAAAAAAAAGTTTCATACACGTCCATTCTTTTATTATGTATTATTATAAATTCAGCAACTCATGTGAGTAAACTGTTAAATATTTTATATTTATAATCTCACTACATGATCATTGTAGGAAAATGAAGCCACGTAATAAATAAAAATTATCATTTTTATATTTTTAGTAATTTACCCGTTTTTACGTATATTTCAAATATTATATTTATCGAGTAAATGTGCAGCTAAAACAAAATACTAGAAACAGATTTCATAAAATTTTATTTCAAGTGAAATAAACAATCCGCTTTTGTCTTTTCTATATAAAAGATGTAAAAAACCTGATGTGGACACTACATGACTTCCTTATACGCCTATTAAATTACACATAAACATTTTTTTTAAAATGAAAAGTACATAAAAATTTTATTTCATTAATAATTTCTGATATTTTTTTATTGTTATTATTGAATTATTATTTATTGAACATTCTTTTTTAAAATCAAAGGTTAATAATTATTAATAAATCAATATATCTAAATTACAAAAAAGAAAGAAAAGGAGATGAAATCTGACTCCAACCGTTGTGCCTTCTCCTTGTAAGATCCAAATATTTCATTAATTAAAATTTGATTTGGCTATAACTCTGTACCAATGAAAATAAGTACCACTTATTATATATCGTTGAAACGCTCTCAATGAGAGCTTAAAAAATTCCAAAATCCAAATTGTTTGGATTGTGAGCTTTTTTGTACACTTTTGGTCCAGTCGATTGCAATCAAAAGGGTAAGTGTACAACTAGATTTTACAACAGTACTAAATCCAATATTTCAACATCCTACGGCTAATCGTTTTTTAGTTATGTAAGATACATATACATCCCTACATATGTACGTACAGACGTCACGCCGAAACTAGTCAAGATAGATTCAGGGATGGTCAAAATTGATATTTTCGTTGAAATTTGAAAACCGAAATTTCTCGCGATCACAATACTTCCTTTACTTCGTACAAGGAAGTATTTTTTTATCATAACGACACAACAACTTTACAATCTGTTCATAGAACAATAAATAAATAAGATGTATTTGAATTAACATTAAGTTGCCACAGACCCAGCGGCTTGTAATTTAATAACGGAATAGAAGAGCACTCCGTACGGCCAGACCTTAAGCCACCTATCTGAAGCGGTAAGGCAAACCAAGAATATTGTTCCTCAGCAATCTAGAAAAATCACTGATCGTGTTATCTAATAAATTGACCGCCAAATAATTCGGGTGCCGTTCCAAACACGATTTTGATATCGTAGACTGACCAGAGAGATTTCCTGCAGAACGGTTTGCAACTTAAGGTCATTATATATAAGGCTATTACTTATGTACCGGGGTATGTTGAACATTTTCCACAGTGTTTTTGTTTGGAAGCGTTTAAGTATGTCAATACTGGAGTTGCACTCTGTACTCCACAATTCAAGCCCGTACGTCCAAACAGGCTTCAAACGGATTTATCAATCAATCAAAAATTTACTTTCTGCTGAAAGGGGAGTTCTATGTCCTATCAGCCATTACATGTGTTTAAACTTGAGATCCAACTGTTTCTGCTTAGAAGTGATATGTTTCACCCAAGTAAGTCGTCGGTCAAGATGAAAACCCAAATATTTAGTCTTGAGATCTCGGAATCGGAACATTGAAGATAGAAAGTTCAAGAAAGTGAAAACTAAAAAGTTAAGTTTCCACTACAAGTAAAATACAATATCTCCTTATGAGTATGTATTGGAATTTATAAGCTTAATATTTATGAAAAACGTAAACGTATAATCAAGAGTTGGTATAGTGACATATACATAAGAGCATTGAAAGTATTATGAAAATCGGGAAAAATAAACTTTTCTCTTAATCCACGATGGAATTAAATATCAAACACATACTATTAAATTAAATAATTAATGTTGCACCAACTTATTTATGTGATTAAATTCCACAATATATAAATAATATTAAAATATGAATTAAATATCATATATTTTATTATAAGTTATTTAAATATCTTCCGTTATATTTAAATAAATATCATTAATATTTAGAGATATTAAGCAAACTTATAGATATTAATTAAATTAGTTAGGGTTAATTTTGATCAATATTTCGAAAAAGTGAATGTATAATCATGAAATGTTTTTATGATGACTGGTAAGGAATAAAAGGCATTGATTATTTTTTTTATGTTAAAAAAACGAACAAAAAACTTTATGATTAAGGGATAAGGGAATTTATTAAAGAGTTTCACCTACTCGGGATATTAATACAGTCGGGAAAATAATTTTACAACCATTACTTCAACTTTTTTTAACCTACTCACACGACTGGTTTGACGTACATCTCCAGTCCGTTCGATTCTCCGTTTTCCTTCTTCCAACAAAAATTTTGCATTAATCATTTACTTCCTCATAGAATAACCTTCCCATCTTTGTTGCAGCTGTCCCAACAGTTTCCCTCCATTGGTTGGTACTCCTCAGCTGTTCTTGAATTATTACCAGTATTCATATTTATTATTTAAATGTGAAAATCAATTATACAATTTAATTAAAGGAATATTAAATAAAGTATATTTAATAAAGTTTTTATTGATAAAAACTTTATATATTTTCCTTGCTTCAGAAAAGGAATTAATGGAAGTTTTTTGCATTAATATTTTCTAATTTCGTTAAAGAAATTAACGCCTTCGAACCTCATAGGTTCATCATTTTCCTTCTTTACTATCTTCAACTGTGGTATTATTATGTTAGATTTAAACGAACTTTCCATTAACTCTATAGCTGAAAGAATATCATGTATTTAAGTTATTAACCTATGTGAACCTCTTCGAACCCCTTTAAAAAAATGTTTGCCCATCCCACTTCAATGGTCTGTGATAACAAAGAATATTTTTTTAAAATTTATTTTAAATTTAAATCCATTTCGCAAGTTACCCACTGCAATTGCAATGTTAAAATTGCAATTCTTTGATAACCGTTACTTTTCAGTATTTCTTGAATAAAATTAGCAAAAGATTTTCATCCTCTTTCTAGAAAATTACAATTTTGTTTATTTAGAATTATGGTTTACCTTGTATTTTTTAAATTTGTTATCACCACCTAGGGATTATTTTCTTAAAAATTAATTTTAAGACGATAAAAATATTTAATATACAAATTTATTGAAATATAGGAAGAAACTACAGTTGAAATTTTCGAACGTAACTGGTTGAAACAATTCGATCATAGAGAGATATAGATTTTATTATATATTCTCATAATAATTCCTGCAGTATGCTGATTAATTAATTTTTAATTTTATTCTTAAAAAAATGTATCGGCAATTTGTTTTAATTCTATTAATCCTATTTAAATGAAGTATTAGTTCTTCTTACATAAGAAAGTTTGTCAGAATTCGGATTAGAATGTTTATTACAATGATTGAAAGATAAAATGTACAAACAAGTAAATTCATATGTAGTATATCATGGTATCATTCAACCTAAAATTAATTCAAATTCAAATTCACATAGATTAATAACTTAAATAGACGATATTCACACAGCTATAGAGTTAATGGAAAGTTCATTTAAATCCAACACAATAATAATACCACAAGATAGTAAAGGAGGAAAATGGTGAACCAATGAGTAGCTGACACTAATCCAGTGTTTGAAAATCCATTTGCGACACTAGTCTTACGGCCAACAGTAGTATTACTGTTACTGCTATCACAAAACAGTTCCTATCTGGGTATGTGTGGGTATGTGCGTGTGTTGTCTATCCGCTATGTATGTGTGTTGTAGAATTTATTGTGGAAGGCAGCACGCAATAGCAAGTAATATGTTATCACTCTTAACATAGAAAGGAGACAGTTTATGTGTAAGGGTGTGTGTACGTGGGCGCGTTCGCTAAAGGAGAGGGAGAGTAAACAGAGGAGGATCTGTGGAAAAGCACCCACCCTGGTGACAAATTACTAAACCATTCCGAGTTCCCCTCCAAAGCAGAACACTTCACCGCTACCGCCTCCGCCATCCCTCCAAAAGTGTAATGCGAAACAAAATATTTATGAAACATCTAATTATGTACAAGTGAAGTAGCTCAAGTAATTTGTTGTATCATAAATGAGCTTCGAAACCGACTTAGAGAAGGGAAAGTCCTATTATAACACCACCCATAGATTGGATGCAACCTCTCTTTTCTCACTCGCAACCCAGTCAACCAGTTCACACCCCAGTTAATTTACGACCAGCAAAAAGTCGTAAATTCAGCAAAACTACTAAAATACTAATGCTATCTACATACCTAAGCAAACTAAATTTATGATTTTTTTTTTTCTTAATTTATATTACAAATTTTCTGAGAAGGCATATTTTAAAGTTGTGGAAAATTAAATAATTTGAGGATTACTGAGAACTAATTAAAAATAAAATAATTAAAGATACTGATAGAGAAAAATCAAAATCTAAAAATTGAAAAATGATCTGATTTTGTATTAAGGAAACGGTAATTTTCAACAAATTATGTACTATAATACATTTGAAATCAATTGGTATTTTCAATTTTCCCAATTTAGCAATCCTGGGTGTTCCCTTCACCACGCTATTTCAGGTTGCTTATAAATACTTGAATTCTGCAAGATGTACCATATAAACCCATCTATGACAGTAGATATATTTAAATAAAAAAGGCATTTGTAAGTTATTAAAATAAATATTTTATTTCCAAACTTTCCAAAGTAAACGCTGGAAGTGGCCGTCGTCTTCATAAATACACGCTTTCACCATTTTACTGTGTTTCTTGCAACTGTTTTCACAGTTTTTGGGTTGATATTTAAAACTGCTTCTTCGATATTGAATTTTAGTTGTTCAAGTGCTCGTGGTTTTTGCTGTAAGCTTTTTCTTTGAGGTCACCCCAAAACAAAAAATCTGATGCAGTCAAATCTGGAGATCTTGGTGGCCATAAGCCACGACCAGCAACGTGATCACCAAAGAATTCGTTAACGAAATAAGAAGTCGATTGTGTTTACGTGATGCACAATCATGTTGGAACTAGCAGTATCGATCTTTCTCTTCACAGAGTGTAATGAGTTGCAATAAAATATTCCGATATCGTTTTGCAGTAACGGTGTACTCGAAGAAAAGAGGACCAATAAATTTTCAAGATATCGTACACCACACGCCCAAGATGCAATTATTTTTCATGATATGCGCGGGGATTTTCAGCACTCCAAATCCTACTGTTACGGCTGTTTACTACGTAGCCGTCCAGATGAAACCATGCCTTGTCTGTGGAAAAAATCTGATGTGGACACCAAAAATTACATTCAATAAAAATTTTATTTGGCTATAACTCTGGAACAAATTAAAATAAGTACCTCACTTATGATATATCGTTGAAAAGCTCTCAATGAGGTCTTATTACTGCAGTTAAGAAAAAGTCCAAAGTCAATTTTTTTGGATTTTGGGCTTTTTTGGAGACTTTTGTTTCAGTTGAAAAGGGGAGGTACACAACTAGATATTACAACAGTCCCAAATCCAAAATCAAAAATTTCAACATCCTACGGCTAATCGTTTTTTAATTATGCAAGATACATCCCTACATACGTACGTACAGACGTCACTCCGAAACTAGTCAAGATGGATTCAGGGATGGTGAAATGGATATTTCCGCTGAAATCTGAAAACCGAAATTTTTCGCGATCATACTACTTCGTTTACTTCGTACAAGGAAGCAAAAATTGAGTCCATAACATGAATATCCTCACGTACGAATCGATGAAACCAATGTCAATATTCTAACCGTTTTTCTTTGTCTGGATAAAGAAGTTGATGAACTGTTTGAATCCGATATGGTGATAAGTTTAATTTTTTTATAGATAAAATATACATGATATATTGGAATAAAACATAAAACTGTTCTTCAAAGCATAATAAATTGTGTAATTTACTTTATTGGTTAAATGGAGAAAAAAAAACCATGCAAAACTGCAAAATCGTAATTCAAGTAGCTGCGTTAAAAATGGCTAAGAGGAATATCAGTTTGGAATGAATATCTGTGCGTAACCTTCATGCGACGATTCTTTTATAGTAATATACTTTTACCAGTACATTAATCAACTGGCTTAATAAGCTGGTTAACAATTCGATTTATCCTCGAAAATAATATCCATCTCAATTTTTTTAAACTGAGATTTAAGTAGTAAAAAAAATCTAAAAAAAAAATGAAATATAACAAACTTAAAATAATCGGCTTCAAAAATAAAAAAATAATACATTTTCATTTTATACATTTTGGGACATTTTAAGTAGGTGTCAAATTAAAAACAATAATAACTAAACCTTGATTTAATCCTAACTTCAAAAATCAAACGTATTAAAATTTTTAAAAACGCATAATGTTTTAAATTTTTGGTCATCCTTTTAAGTAATATTTAAGATTATTTTATTTTAAATTTTATTAATTTTATTTCAATTTAAATTCAGGTAAAATTTATTAAAAAAAAATTAAATAAAAATATATCATATTTAAGTACGAGACCAGCCTTTCGCGAAAAACTTGCGTTTTGATGAAAATATGAAACATACTGCAGAGAAACAAACGCCCGATAGACTCTTGACTCTGAGTTTTACCGTTAGTTTCGATTAAATATCAAGAAAATGACTAATTTCCTTGAAGTTTGGGGAAAAAAATATTCTTTTTATTATTCATCAATGTTTAGAAAGCACAGTTAATGCGCAGGATGTAGTTGAATTGCTGGATCCGCGATTAACTGGGTACTTGTTACCTATAACGTCCTGGCGCGGCACACTATCCCCTCTACTGTTCTATTGACACTTCCATCACTGCTTCAAATATCCAAGGTAGAACTACTACGCATCTATGTGTTTACGCTTCTAAATTTTGAAGAATAATAATAGTATATCTAGCTACATATCATTACGCTGCAAAAATATAAAGCTAAGAAATATCAGTGGTAAAATATAATACACAGATATGTTAACATCTATGTAGACAATGTAAAATAAACTTGGTTTAAAAAAAAATTTCCATTTCCATTATGTTATCTTGGTAAAAATGTATAAATGTTAGATGTGTAAAAAATGTATAATAGAAAAGATTTTATACATATATAAAGGATAATCAGAATCGGAAAATCAGACCAATTAGTAAAGCTCTGAAGAAAAAATGGGTGGAACTGAGAATCTAATTTTTTTTTTGAAGCCCGTTAAAAAACAGATAATACGATATCCTAATAAACAAATGTTCTGATATCACTGTCGAGCTAAAAAATGATATATGTTTTCATTCAAAGTAGATTATAATCTTCAATCCAATCTTTTCATATCTGATAAAGTGGTATTCTTTCACAAATATAACGGAAGTTTATTTAAAAAAGTATTTAAACAATTTTTTTTTAAGTGTTATTAATCAATATACATTATAAAACATAATTTTAAAACTATTACATAAACTATTATTTAAAACATTCATTAACAACACTAAAAAGTCAAGATTTTAATGGAAAATGTTCGTCATAACAAAATCTATAATTTTTAATAGTTAAAATAATTGCCACAAATAAGTCAGAAATGAAGATATTGAAATTAAAAAAAAAATCATAATAAGTTTATGGTAATCCATTACCATAACAAGATAAATAAATTCAGACTGAACAAATTTATCTGTTTATTTTGAATTTCAGAATACTGATCCTCGGACTAAAATTTAAAGTTTAATTATAATTTTTAGGAATAATCTCAAACTATCATTTTATATTTTTCTTAATACAATAAAAACCTCTAATTAACACAACTTTACAATATAATCTCCATAGCTTTCCTCCAGAAGGAATTTAAATTTTTTAAATAATTGAGGTACACAACACCATTTGACCACATGGAATGCGACATCTAATATTATGAGAATATGCTTAATTAATATATATTGATTAATCACAATGGTTAGCATACCATTATTCAAGCGTGCGCACATAGGCGTGAATGCACATATACGTACATATATATATATATGTACAGACATACATGTTTGTGTAATTAACTACGCAACCGCGCGTGAATAAATCGCGCGTGGTTTGATCGAACGGGACTTCGGCCGTAAATACTATTAGGTAGCCAAATAATACTGAAATTCAAATTAAGCACCGCAATAGAACGATCAGGAATAATTATAAAATACAATATAATAACTTGATTACAACATAATAGTAATAATATTTAATTACATCGTTAGTTATAGAAATGTTCTATTTCCGTCCTGGAAATGGACAATCTCTTGTAATTGCTTATTACCATTAGGTATTTACCTCTGGACTTAATTTAAGATAAAGAAAAATCAAAGAAGACCACCCAAATGGAATGGTATTCTACTTTCGTTTCAGCCTTTCATTCAAGAATCCAGAACCTTGCGAATGAAATGCATTGATGCTATCATCCTCCAAGGAAATCGGCGGAGTAGCGTCTTGCCTTTCATCCGGAAAGTTCTGGATTAATAATTAAGACAAAAATAAAATAACATTAACTTAAAACAATATTGAAAAAAAAAATTATTAAAAATATATGTTATAACATAAATATATAATATGATCGATCATATACGTCAACGTAATGTTAATAGATTAAACATATTACCTTGTTTGGTAAAAATATATAAGTATTTACAGAAATGTACACACTAAAATAAACAATAACATGAAATGAAAATCACTTGAATCGATTAAAAATTCTGTATTAAAATGTAATATTTTAATGTTATTTATAAAAATATTGTTTAATGAAGTAATTTTATTCTAATAATTATGGTGATAATTTCCTGTAGATATGTTAAGAAAATTGTACCATAAAGATAAAGATAATAAATAAATAAAACCAATTAAACAATAACTAATTAATTTTTAATAAGATACAACAATTAAACTGAAAACTTTTTTCAGTTCTTTAAATTTATACTATAGAATACGGCGCCTAAATAATTATCAATTACTTACTAATTCTAAATCTTTAATGGATTTTATTAACTTAAAGAATTGTAGAAATATAATTTTCTCTTCTGTCAGAAATATAATTTGTTTACAGCAAAAATTAATTTAAACGTCAGGAAAACATTTTTGAAAGTATATGTTTGGAGCGTAGCTTTATATAGAAGTGAAACTTGGACGATCGGAGTATCTGAGAAGAAAAGATTAGAAGCTTTTGAAATGTGGTGCTATAGGAGAATGTTAAAAATCAAATGGATGGATAAAATGACAAATGAAGAGGTGTTGCGGCAAATAGATGAAGAAAGAAGCATTTGGAAAAATATTGGTAAAAGAAGAGAGACTTATAGGCACATTATAGGCATCCTGGAATAGTCGCTTTAATATTGGAGGGACAGGTAGAAGGAAAAAAATTGTGTAGGCAGGCCGCGTTTGGAGTATGCAAAATACATTGTTAGGGATGAGGATGTGGAGAGTATAGCGAAATGAAACGACTAGCACTAGATAGGGAATCTTGGAGAGCTGCATCAAACCAGTCAAATGACTAATGACAAAAAAAAAATGTAAAAGGATAATTTTTTAATGCAATTAAATTCATTTTTTCAATTTTTTATTTAATATACGAATGCGGCCAAATTTAGTACTACTATGGAAAAACCCTTTCAAAAGTAAAGTTGACGAGAAAATGTATTTTGATAAAGATGAGTCAAATTAGATAATTAAGATATGTCAAATTTAAAATCCTAAATTTATCCTAATTGCTTGAATGTTTATGGAACAGTAAAATTCACGAATAAATAAATGATTATGCTTTTAAAATTTAATAGAAAGCAATAATAACGACAAAAAGAAATTATAATTTACCATTTTCCCGCATAAACTTGTACATATAGAATTAAAATGGTTTTAGCTCAAAAGACCTCATTCTGGTGAAACGTTAATACGCTAACAATCACAATATTCTATAATAATTATTAAGTTCGCAGTGTAAAAAAAAATTACAATAAATAATTCAATAATAACAACAAAAAAAATGTAATAAAAAATACAAATATATAAAAAAGTATATGTATGTAATTTAATAGGCGTAAAAGGAAGTCACATGGTGTCCACATCAGATTTTTTTATGATTAATTCACCTTATAAGCTTCGAAGCTTGAGCATGGGAATATGAAATGGAAATTTCGTAGCGTATGAAATATGTCATGTCTGACCTGGATTCGAACCCGGGAACCACCGGATTAAAGACTGAGATGCTACCACTCCGCCACAGAGGTCGGCAGCATTTTTCCGCCACGGTGTTAACCTAACGTATAATTAAATACGTCTGATGGAGTAGAGTTTTCTACAAAAGCACCAAACGCGAGAAAAAGACAAAAGAATAAATATTAAAATTATTAATTTATTATATTCAGCTGCAAAGGTGCGACACTATTTATTAACCAATAATATATTATTTATATTTAGAGAAAATCTCGTTAAAACTTTGGAACTATGAAAATTTTCATACATATTTATTAGACATAACATTTAATATATTAGATAGACATAAAATTTTCATGCTATTTATGAATATAACAAAAAATAAAAGAATTGAAACATAATACCGTATAAGACATTAAAGAATAAATGCTACAAAGATGGAATATTGCAAGCAGGTACAGTCTACTACAACGCTAAATAGACCTTTAGTTCACAAAATGGGTATACGATCATCAGTATAACATGGTAATGTACAACTCAACTATCAGTAACAATCGAAGACAGACATAGTTTTGTGTAAGATTTTCAAATAAAATTGAATAAATAAAATAAAACATTAAGTTTTTTAAATCAAGTTTAAGACATATATAAATAACACTCGTTTCATTTCCATACAGAAACATTAGTAATAAAATAATACGAAACATTTTGCTAAGAATTTAAACGATTAGCTGGCAGGAAAATGTTAATCAGAATATACGAAAAATGTTACATACAGCAAAACGAGTACGCCGTTTCTCTCTCAAGCTACACCCGTTTTTAGAAACATTGATTTATAGCAATATGTCATATATGCAGAGTTAGGTGGCTCTCGTTTTAAGGATTCAGGCAGAATAATAAACATTTCCATGCATGAATATTACACTAGTTTATGAAAATTTCCTGCAAGCTGATTAACTGCAACAATGAACCAAATTAAAGATCGTAAATTAAAACAAATTTTAAAAACTCATAAATCGTATTTAACAATTTTTATTTTGCTGCAGAAGAAATTTAACATCGAAGATCATTTGAGAATTAATTTTGCAGAAATATTAATCTCACTAATTACATTTCAAATTTACGGAAAAATATTTTAAAAATATGACATCTATAAAAATATTTGAATTTCCATAATTTTTATTTAAAACCCGGAAGTAAGAAAACAAAATAGTACGAAGATCATAAGGAAAGTTCTCGGCCAAAAAAATAAGTTTTTAAGAAATTAAAAAAAAATAATAATTTAACGTAGTTACCTTGCAATTCGATACATTTAGACTAACGACTTTCCAACTTTTTAATACCCCTCAATAAATATTGATTCGTCCAAATCTGCAAAACAAGCGACTAGTTTTGCTTTGACCACATCATTTGAAGTGAATCATCATTCAGCGAACATTTGTTCAGGTTTGGGAAGAGGAGGTAATTGTTAGAAGACAAATGCAGAGAATAAGGTACATGTGAAAGCACTTCGAAGCGTGTCATGGAATTCTGCAGTAAAAACTCGAAAGGTGTGCAGAGGCGCTTTATCAAGGTGAAAGAGCACATTCTTTTTGCGAAGATGGAAATGTGGCCTGACCAACACCTTTCAATCGGTCCAGTAATAAAACGTAATACTCCCCGGAAATGGTCCTGCTTTTTTCCAGGTAGTCTATGAACACCACACCACGAGAATCCAAAAAACCGTAGTCATGACTTTTCCTGCAGATGGAACCGTTTTCGCTTTCTTTGGCGTAATTTCACCTGTTCTCAACCAAGAAACAATAATGTTTCTTCGACCGTTATAAAACGATGAAGAAATTCAGCCCAATCACATTTATTTAAGTCAAAATATCTTTGAGAAGAGTTCAGTCGGATCGACTGTTAACAAATGCGGCACCTATCGAGAAGAAAGCTACCTATTTCTACCCAAAAAATATCGTGTTAAATGTAGTGAACACGGTCTAGCGAAGTGTTACGATGTCAAAAAGCTCAGTTACCTTCACTCAGCAATCATTTAATCCGATATCGTGGATTTTTGTGACGATTTCGTCAGTCGTACGGGTTTTTGGGTATCCCGACCGTTCATAATCTTAAACGGGTGTACAACCAGGTTTAAATTTAGCAGTCCACAATTTTACCGCGAAAACGAAGGGAAAGAATGCTTTAAATAGGTAATTTAAGTTTTTATATGTTCGTCGAGATTAAGCCTAATAATTAAGTACGTAATAATAGTTCGAGATTCAATTTCATCAGACAATCTTAAAGCTTGTTTGCTTTTTCAAATGGTACAAACAAGCACCAAAAAGAACGTATCTGAAACTCTGAAACTTCGTAGCATCACCATTTACAGGATCATATTTAACAAATATCAGAACCATTTGGTCATACCTGTGTCATCTCTTTGTCAGGCTGCAAACTTTTCGAACTATCCTAGTAGGTAGAACGGAAGTGGTTAATATTAACTATCCAATTACTATTTAAAAATATTTAACATTGAAAAAAAAAACGGTTTTTCTTTTACTCAGCTCTATTTTTTTTACAGGCAATAATTACGCCGAGTTTTAAATGTAACATGTTTTTAAAATCTTAAAAGTATAAATTCTTTTAACAATATTAGGAGTTTATGTAAAAGCCTTATAAGGTTATGTAACACTAAAATCAAAACGAACGCCTGTCCATGATCAAAACATAGGAACGAGGAAGCAACATTTGTTAAAATAATTGCCAAGGCTAAAATGGAAGCGGACATCGTCTAAGACTTATGATTAATTCATTCTAATTATAAAACAAAAACGAGTAAATCTGTTTTAATGCTTGTTATATAAATGTTTCTATATTGCTACCGTCAAACTTAGAAACAAGAATACTTCACGCCAATAAACAAATGAGCTCTTGCGGAACATAACATAATAGAACAGCTTAAAACAATAACTTAACTGTAAATATTATTCACGAGTAAAACAGTTTGATATAATGCGTATAAATATATGCCAAAATATGTGATATACTAACTGTTAGAATAACAAATTAAATAGTAAAATGAGGGAGGAAAAGCAACTTCCTCTTACGTAATATGAGCGTAATGGTATCTAATTTATGGCAGTTTACTTCTGACCTAAAATAATAATGAAAAATAAATTTAATTCTCAATTTCGAGAAAACACATATCCTATTCTGTCGAGTGCTTAAGATATTCTGTTGCTTTTAAAAGTACATAAAAATTAAACTTTTTTACATTTATTTTTTGACTACCAAAAGTTTCTTGTTTGGATATGTCAAAAAGTACTAGATTTAAACTAATACATTGTTTCACTTATTAAATTGAAATCTTACAATATATGTATACATTCGGGTGTTATATTATTCATATATAAACATTGAATCATAAATGGATTTGGATTAGTTAACAAATACTTTTGTAATAATGGTGATGATTCTCGTGATGGTGATTTCGCTTGTGTTTGGCCAAAATTAATTGTTTTCTAAACGATTGTCTGTCTTTCTGTCTAATAGAATGTAAAGTTTTGCGATTGTGTAATATTATATGGTGTTAAAAGCATTCAGGAGCCGTACAGATGTTATTGGGAAACATTTCTTGTATCCCAGTTGGTAAATTTTATTCACAACTTATGAATGGTTAAAAATCAGGGATTATATTCGGTTGGAATTTACTACATAAAAATTGCTCGATTTCTTTTACAGTTGTGATTGGTGTGAAGTAAGCAACTCATATTCATACTTGTGATGAGTTAAGTAAATTCGGAATTCTGATTGATTAGTTACTGAAATAATCTGTAGGGGCGGTGAAACTTAAGTGTAATCTGCGATATGAAAGGATGAATGTGTATTATTGGTTAACTTTTTATCAATTTTGCTTTGGGAGGAACAGAATCGTTTTGGGGCACATTTAATTCTTTTTATGCACGTTAGGTGACTGTACGAAGGGACAGCAGTTAAATTAATTTTCACCAAATTGCGCCATTATTAAAAACTAGTTCCGGCATCTTTTTTTTTTTTACATTTTCTGACATTAGCCTCTGCCATAATAAAGTTTCATACAATAATTAATAAATTTGTACGCAAGTATTTTTAAGATTACCCGTTAAAAAAACTTGCACTTCAAAAGCAAAACTATATAACATATCATGAAATGTTACCTGGTTGGAAATTTTTAAATGATTGATTATTTTCTAAGGAATTTCATAAATTTGTAAAACGTTTATTATAATATTACAACAATATATCAGATTATGACACAGAAATTCCGTCAATTTCGTTATCACGTATGTTTTGAACATAAAAACCAATAGCAAAAGCAAAAGGATTTGTTGTTTTTAAATACAAATTTATAAGGTAGTGTTCCTGTATTTACAAAGATGACCATGTATGTTAATTAAAAAAACAATATTATAAGACCGTATATTACAAAAATAAAACAATAATTTGCATTCGTGTCTTCAAACACGTACAGATTTGTTGTTGACTTGAATGTTTTCCGATGTAACTAATTCTTTCAAGAAAATCACCATTCAAAATTAGGGATGTTTCCCTATTAAATCATTCAGATTTCTGGTCCAATAATAATTATGTAGTAGAATACATAGTAAAGATATGTTATATTACAGCATAATATTCTCGGAATACAAAAATAATTAATTGCAAACGAAAATAAGGAGATAAAAAAATTCGAAAATATAAGAAATTGATATTTAACTTTTACCGTGAAAAAATATAAACATTAAACATTCATTTATAACAATGTCGACAATTTACCCACCAGACATTATAATTTCCTATTAGCCAGTGGAAAAATAAAAACTAACTCTAATACAGCTTGGCATACACAGATTTCTAATCAAATTCATATACTGGGAAAACGAAAGGCCGAAACTATTTTCAAAATGTTATAAAGGAAGTTTTCTAATAAGATGTTTCTAATAATAAGTTTCGTAATTATATTTGAATCGCTACCGACCAATCACCAAATAAGACTACAAATTTCAATCCTTGGGGTCCTGTTTTAAAACGTACCAAGACTAGCGATCACCCAGTCGGGCTGCGTTGCCAGCCTAAATGAAAAGTTTTCCGAGTTTTTTCGGACCGCGATTCTTTGGTAAAAACTAAATACTCCGTGGTATCAGCAACATTTATTTTTTTTGTGACATGACCTCGTGTATCGACCAACTTTCCATTTAGGTCCAATAACAACAACAATAAAATTTAAACACTACTACATGCTATTTGGTTTTTTCCACTCGTAAAAGAATAATGTGAAAAAATTAATCTTGTCACATGAAATACATAAAATAGCTGTAAAACCTATGTTTTATTTGTTAAGTAAAACTCTTAAATGTATTATATTACAGAAAAGTATGAATTACAGTTAAACTAGACGTTTTTATGTAGTACATATTTTTTTCTAAAAATTATTTTTAATGTAGAATTACGTTCTTTGACTGGTCCGATCTCGATAAAAAATGTGTAACAAAATTTTCAGACGATGATATATGTAATAAAAAAATTAATGTGCGGGGCATTTCTAGGCACTCCACCTTCAAATTTCACTGTTTTTCAAACATACGGCTTTAATGAAATAAAATCCAAAATAAAATATTCGTCCCTTAATTTATTTACCTTATCCTGTAGAACCAAGTACTAAAGAATACAATTTGGCGTGATGGTCAAATTTTTACCACTAAGAAAAAATAGAGTGATGTGTTAGGTTGAAAATTGTAATGAAAATTAAATTAACTTAATTTCCAATTGACCGATAACGGGTGCAGAAAGAACAATAGAACAGTTCAATTTATAGCTAAAATAACAAAACGTTATTTATAAAAATGATAATAATAAAATTATGTTTCCTATATTATAGATTAAAAATATCGTACTAATAATAAAAATAATAAATTATTGAAAAAAAAATCTGGTGTGGATACAACATGACTTCCTTGTACGCCTATTAAAATTACACATTTTTTTAAACTGAAAAGTACATAAACTTTTATTTCATTAATAACTTCCAAAAACTTTTCATATTTGTCAATTATTTATCGGAATTTTTTTTTATATCAGAGGTAAATAATTATTAATAAATCAATATGTTTAAATTACAAAAAAAAAGTTAAAAAAAAGGAGATGAAGTCTGATTCGAACCGATTTTCTCTTCTAACATCCAAATATTTCATTAATTAAAATTTCATTTGGCTATAACTCTGAAACCAATGAAAATAAGTTCCACACTTATGATATATCGTTGAATAACCCTCAATGAGGGCTTATTACTGCAGTTAAGAAAAGTCCAAAATCCAAATTTGTTTGGATTTTGGGCTTTTTTTGGACACTTTTGGTTCAGTCGATTACAATCAAAAGGGGATGTGTACAACTAGATGTTACAACAAACCAAAATCTAAAATTTCAACTTCCTACAGCTAATAGTTTTTGAGTTATGCGAGATACATACGGTAGTACAGATGTCATGCCGAAAATAGTCAAAATGGATTCAGGGATGGTCAAAACGGATATTTCCGTTGAAATCTGAAAACCGAAATTTTTCGCGATCACAAACAATACTTCCTTTATTTCGTACAACGAAATAAAAATATTAGTATTAGCTTTCGATAAATTAAGTCTAACATCAAACAAAATTTTACAGGATCAAGAAGTAAAGCTGTATTGATCTTGTAACGTTCTTGTTCGGGACTGCAATACCAAACCTACCAATATATCTACCGATTGGTTCTTTGTATTTAATTGCTGGTCAAATATTTGTGTAAAATAATCGGTGTTATTTTACACAAAGTAAATAAAAGATCGCAAAATAAATAAAAATCACAAATTAATAAAAAAAAGGTAAATAAATAGTAAGTTAATAAATAAAAGATCATAAAAAATTTTACTATTTTATAATGTTATTATTAATAAAAGCAGAAGAGCATTTTTCTACTGACATATTCTGACGCCATTTGTTAAACTAAAAATTTAACACACTTCCAGCCTAACGTAAATTAGTCATGCTCCAATTTACATTTACGTGCGCTAGCTCCAGTACTAGAGACGCTATCACTCTGTTGCGGAGGCCGATATTTTTCAAAAATTAGAAAATTATCTTGAAATCCTTTGTACAAGAGTAATTTTAGTCATTAGAAGCGTGTACGAACGAGTATCGCTTGTTTTTCTGTGTTCTTTTGACTGCCATTGATTTGATTGTGTTGTTGCGTTTTTTAAATTCTGATTTTATTACGTTGTATTTTAAATTTGTAAATGTAAAATTTCAATAGCCGTTCAGTTTTATTTCCATTTATGTTCATTAGGTTTAGTAATTTATCTAATTTTAAAATCACTAGGCCATACAGGAAGTCATATTGTAGAATCTCTCGCTAATATCCGAGTAAAAACTACCAATAATCAACTGTAGAACGTAAAAATATCGAATAACACTTATGTCAATTTAAAAAAAAAATCTGTTATTTTACTTGAAAATACAATTTTCTTAACTAAATTATTTAACTTAAATTATTCAAATTTATAAATTATTTAAAATAAAAGACTGCAATTTTTGTTTACGGATTAATTTTAAAAACCTCATTATACGTAATATAATATTTATCATGAGTAACGTAAAATAATAGATATGTGTTGCAGGAAAAATTTTATTTAAACTAAATAAAAGATTAATTAATCTTAACCAGTAAAAACTTTCTCGTAAAACCTAATCTAAAGGAAAATACTGTAATATTTTTTTTAAAAATAAACTGTATAAATGGTATACACTCAACAATTCAAACGATGAAGCCTGTCAATATTTTGTTAACACTTTAAACTAAATCAAACACCTTGATGGTATATTCCACACGTACATATATAAAACTGGCGTTCATACATACATACACACGCATTCATACAAACACAAAATATCTTGTAATTGATCTGTGTTTACTTTACCAACCAACAAAATAACCCTTCATCGTAGCCACTCGTTTCTACCCTACAGCCAATCTATCTATCACGTACGTTCGAATGTGTATTCTAACACACACAAACACAACACAGAAGTTCACTTTTCATCTAAGAAGTAAAAGGAATAACAAACATGATTGAGTTCCATTTGGCGTAGAGTATATTGGATAACTTTGATGAACTCTATAATATAACGTTTACTAAAAACAAATTTTAAATACAGTTTTATTATTCCTTACGGGTATACAAAAACGTCTTTTTATACTAAAAAATCTATTCTTACAGTTAGTAGATATTTTTGCCAAGCTACTCTTCGATTTTATTACAATGTACGTATTTATATGACTATTCAAACCGGATCGTCGATTGTTATGAGTTTTACGTTCTTATTGAAAAACTATGACGTTCTCGTTCTGTGAGCTAAAAACAATATTTTTCTCCTCTCTTTAACCAATACGTCATTAATAGAATATAACAGTCACTGTTTTACAAACTATAATCTATAAATTACAAGCTACTATTGTACAAAAAAAAAATTACTTATAATCATGATGGAAATGAAAGTAAATTTGTGGAGTCCATAGAAATACATTAATTGTATATACGTCATCACATCTAAAGCCCAAATTCGTGAAGAAATTATTACTAGTATCTAATATAAATATTTTTTTACAAAAACGTTCAACGTTACAAAGGTTTTTAACCGAGAAAATTTTATTTTACTCTTTTAAAATTCCTTTTTTAGTTGTTTATTTGTTAATTCTGGAATCGGTTTAGCATCTGACTGATCTGTACTCAGTATGAGTCATCGAGGGATGGTATTTAAATAATAATAAATCCGAAATGAGCCGTGCTCCGAAAGGAACTGAGTCACATGTCGGTTTAGGGAGATCGACCAGGCGACTCTCAACGCCGTTACATCTGGAAAGAGACTGTGCGTATACCGTCCATTTGCCGTCTCATCCCACCTGTCCTGCCAAATACCAAACCTTTCTCCATTTCCCCAAATACGCTAAGCAGTCAATTCACCCGACTTCTTTGCAGCATAACGTAACTGACGTTCCGATGCAAGGACATCGATTGGTTTAACACCCACAATAACTAGAACTGTCTCACGTTAAATATTCCTATACCCCCTATCACAGTACAAAACAAGAGACGCTGAGCCCTTGACAGAATATCGCAATAGCTTTTGTACCTCATTCTGTTTGCCCATTTAGGGCTGCGTAAAGCATAATCGCCTCGCATACACCTTTATACAAAATTTTCATTGTTTTAAAATTTAGATCTCAATCAGGATGGACCACCCTACGAATGCCGAAGAGAGCTTCACACTCTTTTTTAGCGGCACTTTGTAAGTGTTCATTAAATCTGAAATTCTCATCAAGGAGTACACCTAAATACCGTTGAAACGAGACTTAACGAGTAGGATGGCCGGTCGTCAAAACACGAACTCGCCGCCTAGCGGCAAAACAACCCTTCCCCAGCATCATGGTGGTCCTCTGAGGGCTAAATACCATTTTGTGTCGTTTTTTCACGGACTGTCCACGACAAATAATTACCCTCTTGGTATATGACACAACTAATTTATATTTGATAATTATTTAAAAGGGCTTGAAAAATTCTACATTAACAGTTATGAAAAAAATTATTCATCGAGTGAACTGTAATCAACTAACTTTAAATATGGATAAAACCTTTGCATTATACTTTTCAGGTAGATATAACATTGCTAACTGTGTGTAATGAATCCTCGTTAATAACAACAGTATTTCTGTTAATCATGAGAAAAATTTGTGGGTATTAAAGATTAGATGATTACATTCTCTTGGGATGATCAAATTTATTTAGTTTACAAGTCGATGTATCTACTTCTAGTAACCATTTTCACTGAATAAATGAAATCTTGATTGTTTAACAAATAATAAAAAAGTAAGCCCTTTTTTGTAAGTTTAAAAAAATAAAAAACGTTATAGAACTAATTTTTAAATTACATGAATGTGATTTTGCATTATGTAAGTACAGAAAAAATGGCCTCGTTCAGTCCGAACGAGGCCATTAATGTTTACATGTAAGGGATTATAATGTAAAACTACAACAATAGATGATTGATTCGTACGGTTATTTTACCTGAATACAGGTACGGTAGAAAAAAGATAGGTGAAGCATCACGGCCACATCCAATACCTAAGACCATTCCTTAATATGTTTGTAGCAATTTTTACGATTAACAGTACTATACGGATAGAGATTGAATGTACAATCTGTTTCATTATTGTTATATGTTTTTATTAATCAATCTGCGCCTATGTAAGAACAATATTTTTTTTTATCAAACTTTTCATGAATACAATTTTGCAGAAATAATTTTGAAATAACTTAAAAAAACTAAATACTCTCTCTCAAAGTAATAATCCTGCGTCTTTGTAAACTTTTCGACTCAGTTTTTCAAGCACATTTCTATTTGATTTTGCCAAATATTTTGATCTACCCTAAAAAAAATTAAGTGTACATTTCACTATAAATTCTTATTAAATATGTAAATAAATAGTTATTTGTTGCATTATTAATTTTAGTATGTATCCACTAATAAACAATAATAGGTACAAAAGCATCGTTCTATTTTCTATTATTTAGTATTTAACTTTGGTGTTAATGCTTGTCTTTTGTTATCTCTTTAAACGGTATTGTGTACAGTATTCTCTTTGCGGAATTGCATTTTATTGCACTCTGAAATGAATGTTTAGTGCTTTGTAAAGGTATCCAATTAAAATTGTTATTATTTTTGCTTTCGCTGCGCAAATAGATTTTATCTCTTTGTTATTATTAATGAAATGAATGTTTGCTATGCATACCTATTTATTTTAATAATTAATATATGTTTTTATTTTGTTATGTCAAACTATAACGATCCCCGTGGAACTTTTTTTTATTTAAAAAAAAAAAAATTATATCTGAAAAATTTATATTATTTCTAAGTAAATGAACGTTTTTTCTCTAATTTTATTTTTAACTATTAATACAATAACATTCATCAATTAATATAATTCATCATTTGTATGTCATGTTGGTACTAACGTGAAAAGCTCGCTTTTGGTATAAATAGGTTGAAGAATCGGTACTTTAATCATTTTCATTCGATTTTATTACAATCATTCTCCTCCGGTTTATCCCAATTTATTTTTGGGTTTTAATTAACAAGATAACCTGATCTGGCAATCCTTGATAAAACTGAAGATTTCATGTATAGTATTACGTCACAATTACATACATTTAAAACAAGAAAAACAGATATTAACCATACAGACCAAAAGCTGTATCCCAGCCACTTCTGAAAAGAAGTCGCTGGGATGTAGTCGCTCGTATTTACTCATGAGAGTGGATACGAGTCTGAAATCTGAAACTTTCTGAGATTACGTCACGAAATTTATTTGTTTTATTTATTAAAATACTTCAAAAGCTTAACAAATAGTAACAGTAAAGATGTACCAAATATAGTAACGTGTTTGTTGTTTCGTGCGTTATAGCATCGTTCTGCTTTTCTCTTTTTTTGTCTTCAATCATTTGACTGGTTTGATGCAGCTCTCTCCCAGATCCCCTATCTAGTGCTAGTCGTTTCATTTCGGTATACCCCCTACATCCTACATCCCTAACAATTTGTTTTACATAATCCAAACGTGGCCTGCCTACACATTTTTTTCCTTCTACCTGTCCTTCCAATATTAAAGCGACTATTCAGGATGCCTTAGTATGTGGCCTATAAGTCTGTCTCTTCTTTAACGCATCGTTCTGCATTATTTTGAAATAAATTTGTAATTTAAAAATAAAATAAACGATTAAATGGTTGTTGAAAAAGTTGAGATGCTCGACAGGAAAAGGTTATTCATAGTCACTTAGCTTTTTAGTTAGACTTCTAGTTTAAGCGTTGCAGTACTAATTTTCGATAATTTTATGTTTATTAAACCAAAATAAAAATTTAACTGTATATTGAAATTTGAATACCTCAAAATCTTCTAAACTTGTAAGCCGAGATTCATAAATTGTTTTACAATGGCGTAGAATCCATAGATCTGGACTGATTATGCTTATAACACTAACTCCGGATTTATAAGTACCGTACCATCATCATATGGTGAATTGTCATGACGCAATTCCCATGCAGCTTGTTATATCCTCTGTTTGATACAATCTTTGTTAAACTTTTTAACACATGATAGATGTCATTTCTTTTTAGATAATTTATAATTTTTACTATTTTCCGCTCTCTCTTTTTTCCTCCTTCTTCTAATCCTTCTTGGACCTTTTAGCAATCCTTTATTCATTTTGTGTCATGTTCTGATTAAGTTTCTATTCTTGTGTATTACAAGAATAAATAGAATGGATAAAATTAAGTCAATGAAATGAGATGAGAAGAAAAACAGCCAACACGGCTGTTAACATTCCATTTTTCTTCTCATCTCAGTTCATTGACTTAATTTTGTTCATTCTATTTATTTTCACCTTTTTGGTTAAATTTTGTAATTTACCTGCTTTATCTATTCTTAACTTCTTTTCATATTTTACTGATCCAAATTTAACAGCTGATTTTTATAATTTTTCATGTTTGCTTTCCAGAGACCTAAATGTGTGATGAATAGTTTGTTCGGTTTAGTTAAATAGTCTCATAGAAATAATTTGTGCCGTAATATTTATCAAATGAAAGTTGAAGTTTAGTTTGATAAAATTTCTGTTTAAATTAACAGCTAATGACCAGTAACTTTAACTGTAAGACGAAATTATCAAATTAGTATGGAATATATAAAGGGACACCATAATTAAATATTTTACTTGAAACAGGGTTTTATATGTATATTGTCATTTGTATGATTTATTGATTGGAGTTTAGATTATGGTTAACATTTCCGTAAATTTATTTTCTGTAAACAGGTTTTATATTTGGGTTAGCATTTAAATTGATTGAATTTGACATGGAAATGAATATGCATTAATAATGTAAGTAAATGAATTTATTAAACTGATCAGTACGTACTAATACATTTCATAGGACGCATAAGGAATGGAAAAATATGGAACTTTATGGATAAAAAAAGGAACTGCCCCAGAATTTTTCAAGATGGATCGAGGGAAACCACAATAAAACCTTGATCAAAACATCACAAAATACACAATTATCTGTAAAACAATGAAACAACGCATAAAGATTTTTACACTTAATGTATTTCAATTAATTTTTAAGTTTTATTGTCACGAGATTATGTAGCCATATTTTATGTTTCATTCATTGATATTTTGATTAGTTAAAATTATAGCTTTTAGTTTTAACATATTATGAATTCTAAGATAAACACGAATATGTATGAATATCTGAAAGTAGACATGTATCGTCTGTAAGCGCGCGCGCGCGCACACACACACACAGAGAGAGAGAGAGAGAGAGAGAGAGAATTATATTTATACGATTATATGAATCATTTGATGGCTAATACCCCCTCAAAAAATAAATGGTTAAATTAATATATAAGTAACTTAAAATTAATATGATTGTTTTAAATTTAAATTATTAATTTATAATTCTGTACTTTTATATTTGATTTCGACTGTTCTTCCTTTTTTCTACCTTTATTTTATATTTTTTTTATTTTTACTATTTTTGTTTTTTTTGTTTTTTGTTTTTACTATAAGAATACATTTGGAGTTAATTCAGACCATTTATCAATAATAATTAACTTATTTAGCAAAGTTAAATTGTAATAATAGTTTATATTTAAAGTACTCCTAATTATAATAATTTATAGCATAAAACAGTCGTTAATGTTTTTATTATTACTGTTCTATTTAAGCTACTATTACTGCAATCAAGAATGGGCTAAGATTTTTTAGTGGAATCATCTATAAATATTTGTAGTAAATAAATAGATAAAATATAAATATATCAAATAATATTAAAAAAATTATGTGAAAATACCACATATATAAAATAATTACAAAATAAATCACAATTTCGTTAATATTAATGAAAATTATTTGAACACATATTAACATACACGAGATGAAAAAAAAAAATTATTTTTAAGTGAAATTAAAATTTTATAATTAATTTTTAATTACAGATAAAATTCCTTAAAATTAATGTAATAATACTACCACTGAATCTAAATGCAATCTTGAATCTCATGTATAGACAATAATTAATCACGTACGAAAGGATAAAATTCCTTAATCAATCCTTCCATACCATCACATAACATTTCAAGATTCTACCCATTCTCTCATACCGTAAGATTTTTGTGACCTCTCCACCTCTTTTATACATACATAAATTTATAAGCCAAAAGAGCAATTCTCCTATCATTCAAATTCAAAATGATTTTATTTATCTTTCCTTATAGTGATGACAACAGAAATTTTAATGTAATATTAATATATATATATATATATAAACCAACCGAACGAGCATTCCTAAAATAATTATTTAATCAACATCATTATTTAGAATTAAAATTATTTAAAGCAAGAAAATTAAATATTGCATTCATATACTGTTACATATTAAATATTTTGAGTTAAGAAAATATAATTATTCCTGGTTATAAAATACAATATCCCTCAATCTATTTTAATGAGAGACACAAGTATTAATAGTACAGTATTTAATATTTAACTACATTACTTTATTTTACGAGTGAAATAAATGCATATTTTGTTACATGGAATATCATATTTCAATCATTCTTAATGAAATATATTTATAACTGTAAAAAAATTATAACAGCAATAAAAATCGTCACAGTTCATTTATCAACAAATATTATAGATGCGACAGCTGATTTCTGCGGGTATCTGTTTTTAAAAAATTAAACTCGATTTAAATGAATGATTAATTAATTAACTTAATACATTACCGCCGGGTTACCAGCCGCAATAACTTTAATTAAATATATTATGATTAATTTATTTTAACGAATTGCAACTATATTTTTTTAAGGGAATTAAACGTCATTTGAAAGAAAATGATGTGAAGAATGTAGAAAACAATGGTTGCCAGCTCTCATCCGCAACCTCCAAGTTGCCAGGTGTAAACAGGTATGTTACTGTTAATTATTTACGCTCATCGTGTTTATCAAAAAAATTATATACTAAATTGAAGTTTAATTTTTTCTGTACACTATAACACATGGTTGCGTGTAAAAAAATAGCCGCAAGTAGTGGTTGCCATTATTTGATGTATTTACTAATTGCATAATAAATAATGAAAACAGCAAAAAAGATGAGAAGTCTAAAATTGAATGTCGACGTCTTTATTCGAAATGAAGCAACGCGCGCATTCCTTCTCTCGCGTTCACATTCACCCAGACTGAAAGCAATTAGTTCAAATAATGGCAACCACTATTTGCGGCCATTTTTTTTACAGGCAACCATGTGTTATTGTGTACAGAAAAAATTAAACTTCAATTTAGTATATAATTTTTTGAAAAACACTATGTAGATATTGAGGAAAGAGTAAACAGCATAAAAAAAGCTTTCAACGATGCTTTCCACTACCAAAAAATGGATTATGAAGAAATTATATTTAATTAAAAAATAAAGTTTTTATGATTCACTATAAAATGGGTATTTCTAAAAGCATTTATGTTTAAAAAAAAACAAAAAAAACTATAGACTAAAAACGCCGTTTTCGGGACTTCCAATCGAATGCGGAAGTTAGCTTAAAAACAACTAATATACCAAACTCAGATTGCCCAGGGCAGTTGAACTTAGCTTACAGAACAATCGACTGGAACAAAACTGTCCAAAAAAGCCAAATTACGAAATTTTTGGGGTTTTTAACTTTTTCTTAAAAGCCCCCATTGAAAGATTTTCAACGATATATCGTAAGTGGTACTTATTTTCAATGGTTCCAGAATTATAGCAAATAAAATTTTAATTAATAAAATATTTGGATCTTACAAGGGGAAAGAGCAGTGGTTCGAATCAGATTTCATTTCCTTTTTTTACTTTTATTTTTTTTAAATTTAAATATATTTATTTATTAATAATTATTAACCTCTTATTGTAAAAAAATTTACAATAAATAAAAAAAATTACAAAAAAAATTCAGAAGTTATTAGTGAAATAAAATTTTATGTACTTTTAAAGATGTGTATATGTAATTTAATTGGCGTACAAGGAAGTCATGTGGTGTCCACATCAGATTTTTTCTTAATGTGTACGTTGCAATCTGTTCAACTAGTAAAGAATAAAAAAAAACCGCTGGCCCACTGAGATGAGGGTGATATATATATGATAAATAAATGAAGTGTCTTGTACAGACTCAGGACGACCGTTCCTGAGATCTGTGGTTAATTAAACCACCAATATACAATGGTATCCATTACCTAGTTTTCAAATTCGTATAAAAGCAACCAACCTTTACTAGGATTCGAACCTGAGAACCTTCGACTCGAAAATTACATTTTAAACAAGTGATTTGCGACGACGAGTTTACCATTAGACCAGCCCGGTTGTACATAATTAAAAAAAAATATTTTTTTCCTAAATAACCCTAAAATAGTTTACGCAAGGAAAAATAAAGATGTATAATGAGACGAGCAATATCTGATGAAATAAAAGACACTTTTAAAAATACTGGCAATGCAAATTTTTTTCATTCTATGGTTTTAAAACTAACTAAAACGTGCACGCGCATACAATACATTAGTGTGAAAGGGTAAACAGTGCTAAAAATGTAGGCTAATACTTGCTCAGAAACTTAAAATTGGGAATCGATACCTTATAGATATCGCAGCAATGCTTGTTCAAAAAAAAAATTAAAATATAAATCAAAATTCAACTATTTATAATACCTGTTAATAAAGTTAAAAGTTATTAAAATGAAAATAAGTTTATAAACAACAAAACAAAAAAAATAATAATAAAACTGCTACTGGTATGTAATACATAGAAATCCAAATATTTGAAAAAGTTCAATAATAAAAACCACAGAAGTATTTTTACAGTTTCAGAAATGTTGTGGACATTGTAAGTTCCGACTACAGTACAGCCAAGTTCAAAGCTTCCTGCCGCAGCAAAGCCGTTCTCTGCACACCTCATTTCCGTTTACAAAACCATTCCAAACATCATTTCTGATCGGAATAGAATACGAAATCAAATTATCAACCAGAATATTCAATTCTGTTACGTACAACAAAGTATATTAATGCAACAATTATTACTAAATACGAGCATGTTAAAGGACAGTAAAATTTCACCACCTATGAAACTTTAATATAATAACCAGACAAAGAAGAACAATAAAATATATATAACACAATATTAATCGTGAAAATCAAATGGAAGAAATAAAATAGATTTAAAAAGAAATAATATACATGAAAAAATACGATAGATAGGTAAAGGAAGAAGTATTACAGTAAAATATCATTGTCGTTTTTATATTGTTATCATCATTAATAAAATAAGATTACACCTATCTAAAAATCAGGTTTACAGATACAGCAAATGGTTTAGACACAATAGCAGCATATTACAAAACAATAAAATAAAATAATATAAAATATACTTGTATAACTTCAATGAGTTGTGATATGAAAGGTATGCAAATAATATTGATTTATACGACACCTCTAAAACGTATGCGTATGCGTGGAACGCACACAAGAACAGCATTTTGATCAGATATAGCCTACACAAAGCTTAGATTTAAATTGTGTGTAAATGGAAAAACACACGTCATTGATGACAAAAGAATTCTTCTTTTGAACCACTAGACTATGTATTTTTAAACAAATATTTCCCCTTCATTTTTAAAAATCTTTTCTCATTTTCAAATACAATACGATCCAACAACTAAGAAAAATATGCTTAAAATATTAACTGAGCATTAACATTTTTAAGTATATACTTTTACTATTGTGTGGATTTCGTTCTAAACATCCAAATTCTAAACATCCTTTTTTACAGGCTATGGGCTAACATAATGGGTTATTAAATACGTAAATAAATCAGAACGAAATAATCTTAGAATCCAAACAAAATTATAAACATTATCACTGTTTCCAGATGTAAAATATAATAGTAAATTTTCATTAAAGAACAGTTTAAATTTAAATTATAAATAACAGAAGGAGAAAAATTGACTTTCCACCAAAATAAATTAGAAATTTCTTTATTATTACTGTTAACAAATTTTTTTTACAGATTTAAGTACCCAAAGTACAACATTAATCAGGATTAGATGTATGCTCAAAGAAAGAACTAAAATAATGACATTTTACTCGAAAGTCAGAGAAGCGTTTCCTAAACATGAAATTTAGAAGATTAAATAGCACTACGAATACATCCTCCCTATGGTGCAACCATCCACGCAACGGTGCGAAATAATTTGAAGAAACTGTGACAATGGCAGGAGCCAGATCATGCAGATTAAGATTTTGTAGGAATAGTACGAATACTGAGTTTGTAACGGAGAGTGTAGCGAAGTTGAGTTAGTCGGTCATTATTGCGCAAAATGTTGACCAAGGATTATCCTTAAATAATAGCAAGATTCAACTGGTTCAAACATTAAGCACAAGTAAATACAAACTGCGCCTATAATAAAGCCCTACGTTACAAATGATTGTAATAAGTTTTTTTTAGAATTTCTGGGTACATCAACAAATACAATTTGCGTTTCTAAGTACTAGTACCAACGCACTGCCAATCAATAAATGATACAAGAACACTACTTGCACTAAGAAAAATTACAGTTCTGTTTTTACAAAAAGACTCATCCACCGTATTTTATCTCTTTTTTTAAGAAAACTTAGCTTCAGTAATTGAACGCAAGTTAATGGGAAATATTAATTTGCAGAATCCATTTTCATTAAAAGGACTTTTAAAAAGGCGGCTATTTTAAACAAGTAAAAAACTGGAAAAAAAACTCATTTTTGTTATTAAAATCATTAAAGAATTAAACTACGAAATTAAGAAAATACTTTTGTAAATCTTAAAAATTTAGATTTTTGGAAGTTGGGAAAAAAAACTTCTTCCATTTTATGAGGTCGTTAAAAAAAATTTCTTACAGGCAGATCAGACGGGCAAACACATAAAAATAAGACAAATTAAATATGAATACAATTCAAAGAAATGGTTTTATCTAACAGATAATGAAAAAGATTAAGTAATATTTCCGGGTGGGGTCAAATGTCACCTTTAATTATTTTGTACACTACTCTCTACAACTAAGATAATCCAATGAAATTGACTGCCATACTTTCCTGTAATAAACATCGTGTGATAAATAATCATATAAAAAAACATTACTAAACAATCGTTTTTTTTTTTTTAAATTGATCTCGAATTGTAAGTAAAGAGAAATAATTTTTATACAAAATTTTCACCTTTAAGACTACACTTCAATCGTCTAAAAGGTAAAATAAGATAACTTACTTGCTTTAATATTCCTCACTTTAAGGCATGTAGTACAAATTACTAAAAATGGAGATGAAAAAATTCCGCTGGAAAGTGAAAGAAAACCACATACAGGTGAAGTTTTGCTCAAACGAACGTTAGTAAAATAGTGGAGTTGTAGCTTAAAACCAAGGTTGGGAAAAATGATGGAAACTTAGAACTCTGCTGAATGAAGGAGAGGTAATCCAGCGAAATTCTTTATTATCTCTATCAAAGTGGTTTTTAATGAGTACTACAAATTAAATGCGAACGCACTGTTCGAAATACAATAGTAAAGTAAAATATATAAATCGGATTTTGATAAATTATTAAAAAAGTATCAGTAGTATATATTATTATTTCTGAGAGATTATATATAAGTGCAGGATATACATAAAGTATTACAGTGTTTTAATTATAAATAATACACATCTACACAAACGTTCTTTTTTTAAATTAGTGTAATATATTAAAATAAAATAAGTTTTAATATCAATTTATTTACTTTAGTGATTTCTTTAAAATCGCAATCGGTCCGTAGCCTAACACATCAGCTATCTTTATTTATCCTTATCTAACGCAACTCTAATAAACTCGTTCAATCTGCATATGTACGTTTTACATCATCTTACCGAAGTTTGAGTCATCCTCAAACAGAGAATCCACTTTATCAGTCATACTATACAACACTGCAGTTGTTACAAACAACTGAAAATGTTAAACCATGAATTTTTCTTTTTATCCGCAACTGTTTATACAACTAGATGAATGTACACTATCTGTTTAAAAAATGTCAACCATATGCGAAAATAATTATCACTTCTGGTATTTATAAGAAAAAAAATATATTTTTAAAAAACGAGAAGGAAAATACTAAACAAAAACAGAGATAGGTTAAGCAATAGGCTAAATATTACCCGCATAATTCTCCAGAATTTTTAATAATATTGCATTCCAATTATTCCGGTTGTAGGACATTTTTAATAGACTACAATATTTCCATTTCATATTCCCACGCAAAAACCGTACTTAGGTGATGAATTAATAATAATAATAATAATAACAAAAATGTATTTCATGATAACATTTTTAAAAAGATTCCAGTAACATCTTTTTTACCATTTTAAAATTATGGTTTACTGACCAATATAACCAAAACCGACCAACCGTCTTAGTCGCATCTCACTCGCATTCAATTACATGAAATACAATTAGAGTCATCCATAGGAGTTTACCCTTCTCTTTCACGGTCAGTCCCGCCCACGTTTTTCCTCCACTCCTTTTCTGAACGAAGTTATCTTCCACTACATACGTTATCATTCCCGCTCCCTCATTACCATTATCAGATATCACCGAGTATACTTTGAGTAATGACGAATGGCAAAGCGTAAGTGATGCGTAAAAATTAAAGGTAAGAGTGAAATAATCGATATTTTATCACGTTCCATACGGAATCGATATTTTTAATATGAATGAAAGGTTTCTCGACGACTTAATGATTCACTAACCTCACACAGAGCTCATTTATCGGCCAGCTAATATATAATGATCAAGCAGTACCTTAGTTTCTTATCTCGTCATCATTTTTCCCTAGCATGTTTCCAGTTATAGACATTGGTTATTCGTGTTTCAACAATATATATCCAATTAAAGAAACAAGTTAATTTGATTAAAAATTATGAAAAATAAGGTAATGCTTGTTAAATGTGTTAAGAAGGAAAACGTCTACGGATATTTTGAAACAGTTTTTTGAACCCACATGCATAAAAATTTTCATCGAAATTTAAAATAATGTTCATCGATACTCAAAGTTGTAAAAGAGTACCATAATAATAGTGTAAGCGAATGAAATCGTACCAATTTCACCCACACTTTAATTTCTCCTTCAAAACAGATTTATTTAAAAATATTAACCAAATGATTTTATCACCATCAGTGTATTAAAAAATAAGTCCTTTAAATACAATAAATAAACGTAAAATACTGTCAGAAAAAATAATTATGAAGTATACTCTGTAAAGGATTCGGAACAAGAAAAAATAAGTAAACTAATATACCAACTAATAAGTAACTAATCTACCATTACGGTTAGACTTTCCTTTTTCACTCTAATTTTTTCCTTATTGTTGATTCTTTCTTCGGAATTACCGTTAAGTGGTTATAAGTTTAACATTATTAACCCACCGGTAGGTCTAGTGGTGAACGCGTCTTCGCAAATCAGCTGATTTGGCAAGTCGAGAGTTTCAACGTTCAAATCCTACTAAAGGCAGTTACTTTTATACGGATTTGAATACTAGATCGTGGATACCAGTGTTCTTTGGTGGTTGGATTTCAATTAACCACACATTTCAGAAATGGTCAATCCGAGACTGTACAAGACTACACTTGAGTTACACTCATACATATTCAAGGTCTAATTTTGCATTTTTCCACTGCATCCTTAATAGCTAATTAGGGAAGCTCCCTGTAAACTCAGGGATTGTTTTCTGGCAGGTAGCAGTAGAACAAGCCTAATGCCTAACATGCTTATCCGGTAAAGGCAGGTCTTGTAACACCCCTCCCAATAATCAATAGTCTGGAAAATTTCTGAAAAAAGAAGAATCTTCCCACCACTTCCAGTTTGAGAAAAGATCGTATAAAAAATTTCAATTACTCTTTCGACCTACACAATTTATGACAGTTTTTCTCGAATCATAATGACTAACAATAATAATTATATACAACAGGTCCCGAAAAAATCAATGTTTTTCCTAAATCTAGATACATTCCTTTATGATCAATGTCATCCACAACCCGATAAATAAATCAACAATAAATACCAAGAGGAATAAAGTCATATTTTTAATGAAAAATTTATATATAATATACACTCCCGAAAATTTGAATTAATTTATAAATTTAGAGGGTATACACTAGAACACGAATGATTTTTATCGAGTAAATATTCATTTAAAAGAGCTGTATTTTTAATTTCCTTCTCCCGTAAGAATAAAAAACAACCCTTAAACCGTAATATATTTTAATAATATATTATTATGTTCCTTATATTATAAAATTACAATACACTTTTTTTTTAATTACATTTTGTCATGCGAGTTTTCATACGAAATTACTGTGCCTCTTTTTAAACTTTTCTCTGAGTTAAACACGTGCAAGCAAAGATGTGATGAAGAGATGTGACTTTTAGTCTTTAATACACCGGTCTATTTTATACTTATAAAAAATTACAGTAGCGGTCGGGATTAGGTTGAGCGTGACGTAATTTGAAAAGGAAGAAGGGTCGGTCAGAGAAAAGGTGAAAGTAAGCACGGATGTAATTTATGGACAAACCTTAGGGTGACTCTGGCAGAAAAATCAATTTTTTAAATAAAACACACGTATACGTACTCGTATTACATGTACGCACCCGGTAAATATTACCTGGAAAGGTTAAAAAAAATTTAAGCGATTAAATATAATATTATCTTATATTTTAACATTAATGTATTTCAAAATAAATACCACATTAAAGTTTCATCAATTGTATATCAAGAATTTAATCATTAGGCAACTTAAGCAGGTTGTACGAAATTAAATAACAGTTTTAAAACAATTAAGATATATTTGTACTGCAATCAATGAACCTGATAAATTTTTGTATGAGTGCCTAGTTTCGTCGTTAAATACGACCATATGTCATTCATTATAAACAGAACGTGTATTAAACGTACAGTAATTTAACTATCCATAAGTTTACTCTTTAAAAATCTAAATAAATAATTTATTTTTTATTTCGAAGCATAAATGAAGTTCTTCTAAGAAAATGTAATTATTATAGGAATAAAAGCCCAGGATTTAGAATAAGTTTTTTGCAGTATTTTTTTTACAATAACCCTCCGAGAACTTTATATTTTTTGGCCCAGTCCAGCTCTTTACAGAAGTTAAGAAATATTGCTGAACTTTATAAATATGGTGGAATCTTTCTAAAATTATAATTATTTTTATAATAATTTTAAGTATAAATTACATTTTTATAATTTGTGCTGAAGGAGACAGTTATGTCTTTTTCGGAATTCATGCCACTGAAATATAAAAATTCGGCTATGAAATTTACAGTCGAAATTTTAATAGGAGGTTAAAAATTATTTCATTCAGACATGTTAATGTTTGAAGTTCAAAATGTTATAGAAATAATAGGTCTTCTTAAATTGATATTTTTTTTATTCAACAAATAGTACAAAAACCGCACGAATATAACCTACATAGGTCATGCATATCGATTTCGTAGACTATACTAAAGTCTTTGATCCCAAATAAAGAAATAATTTTGAAGAATGCAGGCCAAGGCCCTTTATAATTACAAAATAATCTTAATTAGAATGAATATCAAAAGTGGTACAAAATAATAAGGGACTTAGTTCATTACCAAATAATTTGAATTGAAAAAATGAATAATAAATCAATTCATAAAATTTCAATAGCTACGTATGAAAAATATTAGCAAACTGAAATTCAAACTGAAATATGCGGTAGTCATATTAAAAATTTTCAACAATCTTTTTCAGTAAAATTTGAATTGGTAATTAGCACCAAAAAATTTTATATGAAAAATGTTATCATTTAGTACAACTTTCGGTATTGATTTCATCACATATTATCATTTAAGAAATCAAAAATAGTAAATCACGAATATTTAAATCTTTAGAACACAGGATTAGGCAATCCAGCGAATACCGGGAGCTTCACAAGCTCCAGGACAACTTAAAAAAAATTCAAACTTAATATACTAGTGACCAGCGGCGGCTCGTAACTAAAATTAGTGAGGGTGCTACTCCAGAAAGGTTTTTTCTGAGTCTTTAAGTTTTCCTTAAAATAAAAGAATTGAAAAAATGAATCTAATAATAGCTGGAAGCAGGATAATAATCTAATTCTACATTTTATTACATTCAAAAATATGGTACATTGTTTTTAAGCACATAGTACTTAAAAACCGTATTCGGTTAACCCAATAAATAATAAAATGTCAATACAGATAACATATTTATGTATTATTAAATAATAACTTAATAAAATGTCCGCTTAAAAACATTATAGTCCAATGGTGCTTAATTTAAAATTTTATGTACACAGAAACAAATACATAATTACTTTTTACTAATTACCTTCTCTTTCGCCCTTCGAGCGTGTTTTTTTTACAGATTTGGCAATCAAAGAGCCCTTGCTTTGCGCCATCTTCTGATTCCACTGGAAAAACAACTAAACCACTTTCATATTCCTTTCACCGACTAAAATATGAAAGGGAAAGAACAAGGAACGTTCCATACACATGCGGAGTAAAAAAAAAAATACTACCTTCCACCAGCACGCCAGGGTCGGCACTGCGGGAGCGACACTGCTCTCTATCCCTCGCAACCTTGCGAACAGCTTTCTATGTGCGGATGCGCACAACAGCCAAACACCAAGCCGCTGGAACTGTGAAGCGCACAGTTCCATACAAAGATTTTTGTATCTTTTTCATAAACTGGGGGATGGCTACTGACATTAAGCTTAAGGATTATATATTGTACAAAAATAAAAAAAAAACTTAAAGAAAAAAGGACTCATATTACATGTTATCGATAATATCAAGTGGAAATAGGGGGTGCTGCAGTTCCGCAGTACCTATACGCGAACCGCCACTGCTAGTGACAATACTAACTTTCTACGAAACAAGGATAAACAGAAAATTAAATTCGTCAGCATGTAGTCCTGTATTTTACAATGTTGTATGCTATTCGTAGGAAGGAGAGGATGGCTTGCCTGATACGTAATTGCCGGATTACATATACGTAACATTTTTCACTTAAACAGTGAGAGCAACGTGCGTCTTATATTAATTCCTACATTGCAGAAAAATACGATTGAGCATGCGCGACGATTTGACAACAATGCGCCCGATTAATAATGGTCATTTGTTACGCTTATACAACCAATCCCTATCAAAACCCTACGTTCCCTCCCAGAAAAATCTAGCATCAAATCTTAAAAAAGGGAATAAAGAGAAAATTATACAATTAGAAATGAAAAATATTACTATGACGACTTCAAACTGATCAACTCGTACAGATAGTGATTTCGTAAATCTGTATTATTTTGATAATATTGAAATGTATTCCAGTACTTTTATAATAAAAAGTATCGTATAATTTTAATTTTCTATTTAGAATTAAGATCTAATATTTCAATTAAAATATTATTAATTAGCATAATTAAAGCTGGGATGAATACAGAGGGAGACTCAAAAATCCCCATCCCTCAAAAAATTACTTGAATGAATTCTTAATGATGTAATAGTAAACAAAAATTGATGTTATTAGGTAATTTTAAATTACCTAACGTATTTTTCGGCATTACAACGAATTTTTCTAATAACCGTGCATCAAAATTTTGTAAAAAAAAATTAAATATTTCAGTTTTTAACTGAGATTGTACACTAGACTCCCGGCCGGCTGTTTAGCACTACCTCTAGAAAATCCTAGACCGGTTTCAGAGAAAAATAATGAGTTTTTAAAATAATCTATTACGTGTTACAGACTATACCGAAAAGATACAAAAGACTATATATAATGCAGTAAAAACATTGAAAAAGACTTTGGAGGAGGGGAAAGAGATAATAGAATAATATTATAATATAATAAAAAACAACATAAAAAAAGAATTAACTGTATTATGGAATATTGAATTAAGCTGTAAAAAGCACACGTGCGCTATATTATATACCGACCCAAGTGCGCGGGTGTATAAAGACGTACAAGTATAAACTTCAATGCAACGAACGGACAGACGAAGTGTACGTGTTGATGCATAATAATTATGTAACGTACTCTATACAAGAGAAGAATACACACATTTCCATGACAAGTCATCCTAGAAGTTCCCTTCAATAGTACAACAGCTTCTATTATAATTTACTCAACGTATAATAACATGTTAATATCATATTTTAACAATATTCCTTACATCGTATTTAAATAACGAAGACAGATGATCCACTCACTTCAAAAAACTTTGTGCTGTCACTACCACTTAAAAGTCTATTTTTAAACTTTACAATGTAGCGTACATTTAAACTGATAAGATTTACATAAAAAATTTAGAGTTCATTAACTTTCTAAGTATTAAAACTAGGAAAAATTTATGTTAAAAACATATTCCTAAACTTTACCGAAAATTTATTTTAAAATATTAAATATTTACTATAATCTATGTGTAATATATTTTTTTGAAATCTAAATATTAAATCGAAACAGTGAAAAATAATAATATAATTTTATAGTGCGAATAACCGACTATATGTTCATTAAATTTTGAAGTAACGATTCTCATCACTTATATCACAAAAATTGAATTCATAATTAGGTTTAAATGCTTATTTATTGAAATCAATTAATGTGAAATAACCGTACCTTAAAAGATTAAACCACTTTCAAAGATAAATAAAGAAAAAATACTTTATTTTAACTAATTATTTCACGTAAGGCGATACAGTTTAAGTACAAAAAATATTTCTTCGAACCAGATGTCACGTATTTATTTTATGTTAACAAAGTTTCAAAATTACTCCGTAAATAGCTAAAATAAAAAAATCTGATGTAGACACCACATGACTTCCTTATACACCTATTAAATTACATATACACATTTTTTCCGCACTTCATTTAAACTCATGTCTTTTGAAAGTGAGATACAATCCTCCAATTATTTAATAAAGTAGACAGTTGCACAATTGCTAAAAAATTAGTTTTTAGTAACATTTTTCATTAAAAAAATGGCCCTAAAAATTTCCTTAGGATGTTATGTTAGTGTATATATTAATTTTGTTTCACGTTATTCAAGTAGATATATTGTATAAGTGAGAACGTGTCGGACACGTAACCATGCACAAAACGGTTCAAATCCGACTTCATATACATTTATTTTTTCACCTTTTTTTTTTTTAATTTAAATATATTAATTTATTAATCTCTGAAAAAATTTTTGAATTAAAATGAAAAGTACATAAAGTTTTATTTCACTAATAACTTCTGATTTTTTTTAATATATTTTTTTTTGTATCGTTATTATATATTTAATTTTTTTTACAATCAGAGGTTAATAATTATTAATAAATCAATATATTTAAATTTAAAAAAAAGTTGGTAAAAAATGTATATGAAATCGGATTCGAATTGATGTGCCTTCCCGTGTAAGATCCTAATATTTCATTAATTAAAACGGGATTTTTTACTAGAAACTCATTATATACGGCTTTCTTTTTTACGTAAAAATAGATATTTGACCTAATTCCACTGATGGCAAAAATTTTTTCTAATAGGGAATGAAAAAATATCAATTCTGATTGGGATTTGAACCCAGAAATTTCCGGATAGAAGACAGAGCTTAACACTTCGCCACAGAAGACGATACACTTACAAATATACCACTAACTCTTACTAACTATATTATAAGTTAGTTAGCGACAGAAATTTTAGTACTAAAATTAAAGCATAAAATAGGTAGAGGGTGGATACGATCTGAAAAGTCCTAGTCACGTTTGAGTTCTTCACTCTAACAATCTAACAAAATAAATAAATAAAATGGCTTCAAAGTTAGTGAAATAAAATAAACTATGATTAAACGAATTTTGGGATAAATAATAGCCCATGTTAATCGACTAGGATGATTTTAATGTAAAGCCCCTTAAATTGATGTTATAAATCTTTTTTTAATAAAATTATTAACCGTGTTAGCAAGGAAGTAGACGAAGAGATGGTCCATGATAAGACAACAGGGAGGATGGATGCAAAAAATAGTAGTAACGCTATAATTTGGTTAAATATACAGCGTATATAAAAAAGAATGACCCGATTTGAAAACTATACACCTGTGTAACCACACGTGGTAGTGAATGATGAAATTTGCACCATCTGAAAATAAGCGTCCTAGAGTTTTAAACACCAACCGCCACATTCCAATACTAGTGTTTAAACGTACGCTAATGTCAGTCGTAAACAACATGATGTCTATGCAACAGAAGACGTTTTGTGTTCTATAAATTAGCAAGACAGTCTATAAACACAGTTCAACGTGAGTTTCAGGATCGATTCATCATTGACAAACAACATTCGTCGCTGGTTAAAAATTTGAAGAATATGGGTGTTTATGTAAAAAGAAGGGTTCAGGGAGAGCACGCACTTCAGAGGAAAATGTACAACGAATTCAAAAGACTTTTCAACGAAAAGTCGCGCTAGCTTAGAACTGGCGAACCGTCATATGACTGCTTGGCGTATGTTAAACGATGCTTGGATTTCAAAACATACCATTTACAACTGGTATAAGTGTTTGTGTAAATGACAAGAGAAAACGTAAAGATTTCTGTGATATGCTCTTAGTTGACATGGAAAACGCGATTAATTTATAATGAAGAACATTTCATTTAAGAGGTAAAATTTAATATCACAATGTTCCCATACAGAGCTTCAGAATCCGCACGAGATTGTGCATCAGAAGTGAGATTCACCAAACATTAATGGTTTTTATTTTTTTGTGCGGTTTCGTTCAAAAACATTTAAGGTCCATTCGTTTTTAAAGTAAACAATAACAAGGCATTCTTACCATCAAATGCTGCAGGACAGGCTTTTTCTTTTTCCACAACTAAATGAAGACTGAAGAATTCATTTTGTAGCTAGATGGGGCTCCGCCATATTGGCACAACTGAGTTCCTCGGTTTCTAAAATATATTCCCTCGCCGCTGGATAGGACGTACGGGAGCCTAAGACTCATTACACTCCTGGTTTCCAAATTCCCCAAACATTACACCTTGTGACTTTTTATTGTGAGGGTAATGTGAAACAAAGTGTTTATATTCTACCAATATCTACTGGTTTGGATGAACTGAAAACCAGAATCATAGCTGCACTAAGTGTGTAACAGAAGACTGTCTACAACGCATTGTGGAGGAATTCAGTTATGATCTTGATGATATATTTGCAGCACGTGGAGGGCATATAGAACAATAATAACTTGGAAAGTAAATTTTAAATATTTTTAAATAATAACTAAAAATAGTAATTTTTATTATAAAATGTATCTAAACTCGGGTCAATCTTTGTTGATTCCCTCTATACTGTTAAAATTGTCTTTAGGTTTTGAAATTATTTGCAAAAATTTTATTTTTGGCACAGTAATAACATGAAAACGTATCAAAATTTCTTTAAAATTTTTTTAACAAATTAAATTTTATTACTTAAAAATCGCAGGAAATAGCACATCAAATTATTATTTTAATTATTTCACGAAAATTGATTGCAGCTGTTTAATGAAATTGCAAAAAATTATTTAAGAAATCAAGAAAAATAAAAAAAGCAAATTATAAAAAAATCATACGAGGTAATTTCTGATAATTAAAGTTTGGAGTTTTCAAAATTTATTCACATTTAATATGAAAAATTGATAATTTATAAAATTAACTTTGGTTTATTATTTCCCACATTTGATTCCGATCACATTTTTTAATATAAAAAATATACTAAATTTTTAGTTCAATAATTTACGATTTTCTTTAGAAATTAAAATATTCTTTATTTCAAGAAAATATATTCAAAAGGAATAATAATCCCAGAAATCTTAAAATACTAATTTTATATTGCCATCCGCTGCTATCCTATTTATTTTATAGAAACTACAACGTAATATTAAATATTTAAAGTTGAGTAAAATTTTACTTGTGAAAAAAGCAATCAATAAAAAAAAAACACAAACAAAAGTAAAGAATCAGAACACATTACTAAATTAACTTCATTACTAGTGTTGTCACGATTGATAATAAATACTTGACCTTAAAGTCACTATCCTCGTAAAATTTACTCTCGAGAAATCTCTATAAACATTTATTTACTGAATAAATTTGAGTTAATTCAATTTTGTAAACTTAATTAAATTACATAATCGATACAGTACCCTTCTGAAGAAAGAAACATGGTGTTAAATATATTATAATTCTAATAACATATAAACACAAATAAATAAAAAACAGGGTTCTAAAAATAAAAAACATAAAATTGTTCAAATAAACGGCCGAGTATTCTTTAAAAATTAAAAAAAAAAAGAAGACTTTTTCCTATTATTTTCAC